>NC_090652.1:316465111-316635111 GCF_040937935.1 Hyperolius riggenbachi
TGAGTGTGTGTACCGTGTGTGTGTGTGTGTGTACTGTGTGTGTGTGTGTGTGCTTGTATACAGTGTTTGTATACAGTGTGTGTGTGTGTGTGTGTGTGTGTGTGTGTGTGTGTGTGTGTTTGTATACAGTGTGTGTGTGTCTATAGTCGCCATGGTAATGACAACAGAAAACAGGTAGATGCTACAGTGTGTGTGTGTGTATGTGTGTACAGTGTGTGTATACAGTGTGTGTGTACAGTGTTTGTGTGTGTGTGTGTTTGTACAGTGTGTGTGTGTGTGTGTCTGTGTGTATACAGTGTGTGTGTGTGTGTGTGTACAGTGTGTGTGTGTGTGTGCACAGTGTGTGTGCACAGTGTGTGTGTACAGTGTGTGTGTGTGTGTGTGTGTGTACAGTGTGTGTTTGTGTGTGTACAGTGTGTGTGTGTGTGTGTGTGTGTGTGTACAGTGTGTGAGTGTGTGTACAGTGTGTGTGTGTGTGTGTGTGTACAGTGTGTGTGTGTGTGTGTGTGCACAGTGTGTGTGTGTGTGTGTGTGTGTACAGTGTGTGTGTGTGTGTACAGTGTGTGTGTGTGTGTGTACTGTGTGTGTGTGTTTGTATACAGTGTGTGTGTGTGTGTGTGTGTGTGTGTGTGTGTGTGTGTGTGTGTGTTTGTATACAGTGTGTGTGTGTCTATAGTCGCCATGGTAATGACAACAGAAAACAGGGAGATGCTATTAAAGCCCAGACAAACCGTAAAACTGAACAACACAAATGATGTGTGTGTGTGTGTGTGTATGTGTGTGTGTGTGTGTGTACAGTGTGTGAGTGTGTGTACAGTGTGTGTGTGTGTGTGTGTGTGTACAGTGTGTGTGTGTGTGCACAGTGTGTGTGTGTGTGTGTACAGTGTGTGTGTGTGTGCAGTGTGTGTGTGTGTGTACTGTGTGTGTGTGTTTGTATACAGTGTGTGTGTGTGTGTACAGTGTGTGTGTACAGTGTGTGTGTGTGTGTGTGTGTGTGTGTGTGTGTGCACAGTGTGTGTGTGTACAGTGTGTGTGTGTGTACAGTGTGTGTGTGTGTGTGTGTACAGTGTGTGTGTGTACAGTGTGTGTGTGTACAGTGTGTGTGTGTGTGTGTGTGTGTGTGTGTGTGTGTGTGTGTGTGTGTGTGTATACAGTGTGTGTGTGTCTATAGTCGCCATGGTAATGACAACAGAAAACAGGGAGATGCTATTAAAGCCCAGCCAAACCGTAAAACTGAACAACACAAATGATGTGTGTGTGTGTGTGTGTGTGTGCACAGTGTGTGTGTGTACAGTGTGTGTGTGTACAGTGTGTGTGTGTGTGTGTGTGTGTGTGTACAGTGTGTGTGTGTGTGTGTGTGTACAGTGTGTGTGTGTGTGTGTACAGTGTGTGTGTGTGTGTGTGTGTGTGTGTGTACAGTGTGTGTGTGTGTGTGTGTGTGTGTGTGTGTGTGTGTGTGTGTGTGTGTGTGTGTGTGTGTGTACAGTGTGTGTGTGTGTGTGTGTGTACTGTGTGTGTGTGTGTGTTTGTATACAGTGTGTGTGTGTGTGTGTGTGTGTGTACTGTGTGTGTGTGTGTGTGTGTGTGTGTGTGTGTGTGTGTGTGTGTGTACAGTGTGTGTGTGTACAGTGTGTGTGTGTGTGTGTGTGTACAGTGTGTGTGTGTGTGTGTGTGTGTGTGTGTGTGTGTGTGTGTGTACTGTGTGTGTGTGTGTGTGTTTGTATACAGTGTGTGTGTGTGTGTACTGTGTGTGTGTGTGTGTGTGTGTGTGTGTGTGTGTTTGTATACAGTGTGTGTGTGTGTGTGTGTTTGTATACAGTGTGTGTGTGTCTATAGTCGCCATGGTAATGACAACAGAAAACAGGGAGATGCTATTAAAGCCCAGCCAAACCGTAAAACTGAACAACACAAATGATCAGATCTATCATGTCTATCCGTGTAAATTGTAAGTTTAATCAACGTAACTGAACTTTTCATGCCCATAAACTCATTGGCCCAAATGCAATTCATTTTTTCATCTGCGTTTTCTCCTAGGAGATAATTTTCCAACCTATTTTTTAAATAGCTTTTCAGCACTCTGCAATTGAAAAAATACTAAAATTTGATGAAAAAGTAATATCAGAATTATTTTTAGTACTTTCTTGCTTGCTGGTGGTGTAAAGGGCATTTATTGACAAGCTGTTAAATTATCACCCAGGAGAAAACTCAGGAGAAAAAGTTAATTGCATTATGGACCATTGTCTTGGTGTGGTTTCCTGTATTTGTGCACCTATCCTTACAGGCATAAGACCACCAGCGCCCTAGCAGCTTCCTGTTTGCAGATGGAGGTCTTGCTCACCTACTTCCTGTGAGCTAAAGTCTACATTTCCCAGGAGTCCAGGGACACAAGTTGTCTACTGTGAGACAGGGACACTGGGAAATGTAGCCTGACATTTGTTGTTCTTGTCCTACTACACTGGGTGTCACATATTCACACCTGGCTGCTCCGCCCAGTTACTGCGCCAAAGGCAACGAGAAGAGAACTTCAATGGAGATGATCTGGACCATGAAGAAGGTTCCCCATCCAGCACTTTGCTTCCGTTCTGTTTATATTCACTTACCATCCTGACTATTATCATAATGGGCATTGTTCTATTATGGGGGGAGTTTGAGTTTAAAGATTAACCAGTCAGATTAATGATAATATAATCCAATGATCTAACAATATATTTAGCAGCTTATTATAAAGGATGTAACAGAGGCCATTAATCTCTGACTAATTACATTTATATATCTGCTCTCTACAGTTGTACAGACAGTGATGACAAAGCCACATGAGCTCAATAACAAGACAGTCCATGTTTATCCATACTACCCATCCATTGGACAATGGCTGTACGGGAAGACAGAACCCCGTATAGAAACACCTGACCCTGTACGATATCCCATAGATCCGCCCACACTGGAGTTCTTCTATAAGAATGCACAGATAAAACAGACTATAGAGAAACAAATGTCAGATCATAACTGTGAAGTCACATGGCCAGATCCTGGCCACTCCTCCCCAGTCATCACCCTGAGTTTTCCCAGCATCCTCTCTGCACATGTCCGGACCCTGGCAAAGATAGCTCCAACATGGGCCACTAATGTCAAGAAAGAGTTCAAAAATCTTATGTCAAAGTATAAAGTCATCAAGTGTGACCTGACACCCCAAGTATGGGAAGCCATCAGAGGAACAGTTCCCAGTTCTTCGTATGATGGAGTTCTCGTTAAACCGGACAATTCCATACATAAGGTCTTCATGGTGGGCATGTCAGAAGATGTCAGTAAGTTGGAACCAACTTTCAGAAAACTGGTAGAAGAAACCAGTAAACGGCTGAGCAGAGTGGAAGATGAGGTTCCTCTCGAACAGGCAGTCTATAGATTAATGTTCATGCATGGTCTTGAATCCACCATCCAAGTAGATTCTCCAAATGTGAAGTTCAGTTATGATGCCTCTGCAAAGAAAGTCAAGCTCTGTGGGCCAAAAGATGACGTCCTCGCTGCCAAATGTCAAATACTCAAAAGTAACCAGGAAATGAAGACAAAATCCATTAATCTTGACCCATACATCATTCAGTTCCTGACAATGGTAGACAACGAAGACTTGTCAGAGTCTCTTTTTAGAGGTAACAAGATTAAAGCTATGTTTCAGGTTGAAGATAAAGCAATCACATTAACCGGCTCCTCCAGTAAAGATCTGACAAATGCTGAAGAAAAAATGAAAAAAGAATTGGTTTGTAAGAGAATTTCTATTGAGGATAAATCTGTCACAAAGACTCCACAGTGGAGAAGTATTCAGGGCTTTCTGATGGAGACCTTTAACTCTGCAACAATGACAGTTTTGATAGAGGAGTTTCCTGTGGGAGAGGGCATGGAAGTGGCCATCACTGGTCTGTCTTCATCAGCAGAGGAAACCTACCAACAAATCCACGATTATGTGGAGAAAAACACAATGGTGCAGAAGGACATCAAGCTGAGATCATTGGCTGTCCTGCAGTTTATTGAAGAAGAGAGGAAGCCAGACTGGAATAGAATTGTCCAGCATGTGAAAATTGCCAAGAACCAGAACTTCATCACCTTGTCTGGTCCAAAGTTATATGTAGAGGAAGCAGAAAATCGCATCACGGAACTCAGTTCCACACTTCAGTGTGATAGTTTATACATCGATAAACCAGGTGCCAAAAAATTCTGTATTGACAATGAAGACATGTTTGTTACAACAGTGAAGAAGAAATTCAACTGTGTGATGCATCTGCAGAAGGAAGGGAATGGTGGAAATGTAAGTCAAGAGTCAAATCCAGCTGAAACTATTTGCCAAGTCCCCCTTAAGAATGGAACTAAAGTTGTTGTATATAAAGGTGACCTATGTCGTCAAAACACTGAAGTCATCATTATTGCATCTAATGAAGATCTGATGCCAACCTCAGGTACAGGAATATCAGTAATGAAAGCAGCAGGACCGAAACCTCAGGCAGAATGTCGGAGTATTGTTCAGAAGGAAGGGAAGTTGGCCAGTGGGGAGTGTGAAATAACCGGGGCCGGCAATTTACTGTGTAAGAAAGTCATTCATGCTGTTGGTCCTAAATGGGATAACAGGCCAAACTCAAAATACGAACGTCTTCTTCGGAAAGCTGTAACCAGCGCCCTGGAGAAGGCAATAGATAACTCATACAGATCTGTGGCACTTTCTGTTGGGGACTTTGTTAATTCTGGATGTCCTGTAGATCTGTGTGCAGAAAATATTGTCAAAGCCATAAAATTACATTTTGAGAAACATGAGAGAGCCATCACCACGATTCATCTTGTGGACAGCAATGATACCACGCTAAAGATTCTCATGGAACTCCTGAAGGAAGAGTTTAGAGATGAAATTGTGCAGGTTACCCCAAAACACAGCCCAGACAAGCCCTTGGAGCCTCCAAAGAAAGCAGAAATCATACAAGTTCCTGGTCAGATGGTGACCACCAAGGAAAATTTGCAGATCAAGATCATGCAAGGGAATATCGAAGATGTAAAAGTAAGTACCATTGGGTTCAGGTTTTTCTATCCTATGTTTGTAACAAACTGTTGAAGGCAAAAGTACTGTAAAGAAAAGACAACATGAAATGAGTTATGGAACCAGAAACATTCCAATATATCCTGAGTTGAGTCTGAGAGGGATATGGAGGCTGCCATATTTATTTCCTATTAAACAATACCAGTTGCCTGGCAATCCTGCTGATCTCTTTGGCTGCAGTAGTGTCTGAATCACACACCCGAAACAAGCATGCAGCTAAACCAGTCACACTTCAGTCAGAGCACCTGATCTGCTGCATGCTGGTTCAGGGGCTGTGGCTAAAAGTATTAGAGGCAGAGGATCAGCAGGACAGCCAGGCAATCTGCATCACGTAGTATTTATTTTTTATTTAAAATGTGCCAACATATTCCGTGTTGCTGTACAATGTAAGAACAAACATGGGGTCAGAATAATACAGACAATGGTATACACCAATTTACAAAATACAGAGTTAGCACATAACACAGAATCGGTACACAATTCAGAATTGGTAATTACAGTAACAGCATTAACATGAATTAATGTTTAACAAATTCCAAGACACAAAAGGGTGAGAGAGCACTGCCCTTGCGTGCTTATAATCTAAAGGAATAGGGGGAAATTAGGAAATGAATATGTCAGCCTCCATGTCCCTCTCTGTTCAGGTGTCCTTTAAAGCAGAACTGAAGAACTATAAAAAACAAAGTGTTTCACTTACCTGGGGCTTCTGCCAGCTTCGTGCAGCCTTCCTGTCCCACGCCGGTCCTCCACGATCCTCCATTCTCCCGCCCCCTGCAGCCTTCCTGTCCCACGCCGGTCCTCCACAATCCTCCATTCTCCCGCCCCCTGCAGCCTTCCTGTCCCACGCCGGTCCTCCACAATCCTCCATTCTCCCGCCGCCAGCTAGTTTCGTTACACTATTGCGGGCTGGAACTCGAAGAAAGCTATGAGTGGCTCGGGGCGCACAGACGCAGTTGCCGTCAACTTACAAGTCGATGGTAACGAAACTAGCTGGCGGCGAGAGAACGGAGGATCGTGTAAGACTGGCGTGGGACAGGAAGGCTGCAGGGGGCTGGCAGAAGCCCCAGGTAAGTGAAACACTTTGGTTTTTTTTATAGTTTTCAGTTCTGCTTTAAGTCAAAAATGTAATGCCTTAAATTAATATATGTGCAGTAGTTTAGACCAGTGCTGTCAAACTTCGCGGGCATGGAGGGCCGTTTTTGTTCCAGACCACACGGTGGAGGGCCAGCAGACCTCCGACGCATCTTCCCCCCCCCCCACGTCACGTCCAGCATTTAAAGTTCCCCGTGCGGCTGCCATGCGCCGGTGTGGCTGGTTCCTATCTCCTGCCTGCCGCCGACCTGAGGTGAGGCGGTGGCAGCAGCAGCAGCATCGGGGGAACGAGGGGAGCAGAGGGGGGCTTTACATTATAGCAGCCGAGGCATGGGGGAAAAGATAAAAAAAAAAAGTCCCCTCAGCTCTGGCTAACACTGCCACAGCAGGGGGGCCGCAGCAGAAGGCCTGGCGGGCCGGATGCGGCCCGCGGGCTGCCAGTTGGACAGCACTGGTTTAGACCATCCAGCTATGAGGTGGAGCAGTGTAATGTGGGGTAACGTCCCAAGTGGGACCGTAAGGAGAGAAAATGTGAGGAGTATAAAACAATTGATTTCCAAACATAAGATAGCTATGACCCCTCATATAGCCACCACTAACATTTTTGAAAAATAGGATAGTAAGTTTTGATTGAGCAGAGTGTTCTGTACATGCAGATAGGCACCCGATACAACAAGTTAGAACTCTTTACTGAAGAAAAACATGCAGAGATGAACTTATACACCACCAGAAAAGGCAGCTAACTTAGTACAGAGAGGAACACACAATGATTGATGGGAATCACAATACCATAGAGATCTTAACATCATTCTACAGACAGTGACATCTTGTGGTTGCTTTACGATACTGCAGTTAACTTTTAAGTAATTCTGTTGATACTGCCAACAAGTTTTATGTTAGTAATGAAGAACGTGTAGATAGTTTGTGGACATTTGTTCATAAACCACATATTTTCCCGTAGTTAATAATGTATTTGTTGTCACCAATGGAATCTGTCTTCCTCCTGTAGACTGATGTCGTTGTGAACAGTGTGGGGAAAGAACTTAATCTTCGCTCTGGAGCTGTATCCAAGGCCTTACTCAGCCGAGCGGGAAGCAACCTGCAGGACCTGTTGAATAAAGAGAAGCGGGAGAAGCAGGTGGAAGATGGTTCGTTGTTTGTTACTGATAGTTGCAACCTGTCCTGCGGTACTGTTATCCATGCTGTGGTCCCACAGTATGATGGACCCTCCTCTGAGAAGGTATGGAAAGCTGTGTGCTACCATAAGAGTTTTGTGATCCATATTTCTGTTCATGTAGATAGACGCCATGACCAACTGGACTAGCCAGGTCCACATTCTTCACTTGTGTCAGTACATCTTACCAAACATGATGACTTCCTCAGTTCTGATGGCATTTCATGAGCTCTTTCTTTATATTTTGGTCACGTTCTCTCTCAGATGGTTTTGTGGTGTTGGATGTGATTGAGTCCATGTGTAGATAAGTCTCTTCTGGACTCTGAGAGAGAAAATTGAAGGAGCTGCTCAAGTATCCCTTCATGTCTGACCATTTTCATTGATAGACACTATCTGTTCTCCCCATGTCTTTGTAGCTTTCCTCCGGCACTCCAGTTTCCTTCCACATCACAAAAACATATAGGTAAGTTAATTGGCTTCCCCCTAACCCCCCCCCCCCCCCCTACCCCAATAGCCCTAGACTATGATGGACTTATGACTATGGTAGGGATTAGATTGTAAGCCGCTCTGAGGGACAATTAAGTGACGTTACTATGTACTCTGTACAGCATTGGGGAAGATGTTAGGATTATATACACTCACCTAAAGGATTATTAGGAACACCATACTAATACGGTATTTGACCCCCTTTCGCCTTCAGATCTGACTTAATTCTAAATGGCATTGATTGAACAAGGTGCTGAAAGCATTCTTTAGACATGTTGGCCCTTATTGATAGGATAGCATCTTGCAGTGGATGGAGATTTGTGGGATGCACATCCAGGGCACGAAGCTCCCGTTCCATCAAATCCCAAAGATGCTCTATTGGGGTGAGATCTGGTGACTATGGGGGCCATTTTAGTACAGTGAACTTATTGTCATGTTCAAGAAATCAATTTGAAATGATTCGAGCTTTGTGACATGGTGCATTATCCTGCTGGAAGTAGCCATCAGAGGATGGGTACATGGTGATCATGAAGGGATGGACATAATCAGAAACAATGCTCAGGTAGCCCGTGGAATTTAAACGATGCCCTATTGGCACTGAGGGGCCTAAAGTGTGCCAAGAAAATATCCCCCACACCATTACACCACCACCCCCAGCCTGCACAGTGGTAACAAGGCATGATGGACCCATGTTCTTCTGTTCACGCCAAATTCTGACTATCGAGACTCATCAGACAAGGCAACGTTTTTCTAGTCTTCATCTGTCCAATTTTGGTGAGCTCGTGCAAATTGTAGCCTCTTTTTCTTATTTGTAGTGGAGATGAGTGGTACCTGGTGTGGTCTTCTACTGTTGTAGCCCATCCACCTCAAGATTGTGCGTGTTGTGGCTTCACAAATGCTTTGCTGTATACCTCGGTTGTAACGAGTGGTTATTTCAGTCAACGTTGCTCTTCTATCAGCTTGAATCAGTCGGCCCATTCTCCTCTGACCTCTAGCATCAACAAGGCATTTTCACCTACAGGACTGCCGCATACTGGATGTTTTTCCCTTTTCACACCATTCTTTGTAAACCCTAGAAATGGTTGTGCGTGAAAATTTCAGTAACTGAGCAGATTGCGAAATACTCAGACTGGACCATCTGGCACCAACAACCATGCTATGCTCAAAATTGCTTAAATCACCTTTCTTTCCCATTCTAAAATTCAGTTTGGAGTTCAGGAGATTGTCTTGACCAGGACCACACCCCTAAATGCATTGAAGCAACTGCTATGTGATTGGTTGATTAGATAACTGCATTAATGAGAAATTGAACAGGTGTTCCTAACAATTCTTTAGGTGAGTGTATATACTAAATATTTAATTTCAGATAGCTATTGTAAAATATTATGTGGAAACTGGCCTAGTGATTTTTAAATTGTCTACTGTATGTTACCATTTCTCAATTCATGCCCTTCGAGTAATTCCAGCAGGTCATGTTTTGGGGTTTTTCTTCATCTAGTACAATCGATTTAATCTGTAGTGTTTGCTTGACAACAAGAACAATATGAGGAAACCAATTTAATGGTAATTTACAAGCTACTGGACTAAGTAAACCTCCCATGGACAGTGACAAGTTTCGGTACATCATCGTCCAACGTCGTACATTAGCTGCTCTTATCTTCCATTTACAGATTCTGAAAAAGATAATACATGACTGCCTGAGTACCATGGAAAGTAGAAATCTGAGGTCCATAACAATCCCGGCCATGGGGACAGGAATTCTGGGGTTTCCTAGGAACAAAGTGGCAGAGTTAATGTTTGAGGAGATCCTGGACTTCAGCAGCAGCAAGAAGGTCCAACATCTGAAGGAAGTTTTCTTCATGCTGCACCCCAGCGACTTAGACACTATAAAGGTAAGGACATGAAAGTTAAGTAACCAAACACGACATATTAAAACTAATTTACTATACACTGGATCTGTGGCAGGTATCCAAACTAAAAGGTATTCAGGTTGTTATCCCTTGTCTTCTTCTCTAGTTTCTCTTTTCTTTACTTCCTCCCCTCTCTTTAGGTTTACAATCTTCATATAAATGGTAGCAAATCAATAAACAACATTCTAAGAACAAAATCCTTGAGCGTGGTTAGAGAACCCTAGTTCTCTAGTTCCCACATGGTCCCAACATACTTAAACCATTTTGTTCTGAAATATTTTTACCAATGTTCTGGAACTAAGCCATCATAACACGTAGTATCAGTCTCACCATATTATATATCCTACTATGTACTACTTAGTAAACCTTAAGATAAGGGTGAAAACTGTTCAATTCGTGACATATGGATTATCTTTCTCGGCATAATACTATTATTGTTAAGTCTATTATATTATACACAATATGTGTAACTTACTACAAATGATTCTTTAATTATAATGTTTGTATTTGTTGAACACTTTAAAGAGAATCTGTACTGTAAAATTCTTACAATAAAAAGCATACCATTCTATTCATTATGTTCTCCTGAGCCCCTCTGTGCTGTTTCTGTCACTCCCTGCTGCAATCCTGGCTTGTAATTGCAAGTGTTGGGCAGTGTTTACAAACAAAAGATATAGCAAGTGATAGGCTGATAGTAGCTCAGTGTGTAAGTCATACAGAGTGTGCAGGGGGCCTGGAGAGGGTGTGTATAGCTTCTATCCAATCACAAGCAGCACAGCACATTCCAGCCTGACTGCCTGAGCCCGACAGATCCGACAGAGGAAAGAAGATTAGATCATATAACAGAGATAACACAGCCACTGTGCAACTAGGAAAGTCTGCAGTAAGACAGACCACATTAGAACAGGTATAGGAACTTATAGGATAGAAGGAATATGGTTCAAAATTTTGTTACAGATTCTCTTTAATAAAAATATAAAGTGGAAAAAAATAAAGGTAAGGACATGGTTCTGTTTACTTGTAGTTCAGGTAAATAAAGTACCAGAATGCTGTGTTATAATACTTCAACTGTAAACAGCAGTAATGTCCCACAAAGAACTTACCATTTTTTTTGTTCATGGTTTTAGGCTTTTTCCTCTGAACTTCAGAAAAAGATCAGTGCTGATGGCCAGAACCAGAAGAAACCACAAAGTAAGTCCTCAATGTGTTATGTACAATGTGCAGCCATGGGATTCATATACTTACGGAAAGGCCCAAACCATCATGGCGGTTTCCATACACCACACACTTGGCATCCAGCAAGGACAAACACCAGCAGGACACCCTTGTTGCATTTCTGGTTATTTTTGCCAGAGTGTTGTCAGTCTACACTGAGTGGCACATCTGAGAGCTCATACATATATTAGGGGAAGGGCATTCATAACACCATAAATCATTGGCCAGAGGGAGTAGCAGAAAGTCATGCTCTCCAGACAAGATCGGCGGTCTAAAGCTTGTGACATTAATGTAATAACGTACACTGTGCTATTTATCATTGACCACTGAGGAAGCCACTTTCAGTTGTGAAACCTGCGTCAGGCTAACATGATTAAATGATTGGCTGGATGCACATGCGCAAGTGATGTTCCAATTATATTAATATGCATTATTTATATTAACACATATTACAGATATATTATAACACATGTTTAATCGATGAGCATTGGCATGTAGATATACAGCAGAGGTGCCCATTATTTTTTGACTCGCGAGCTACTTTGAAAATTCCCGACCGAGCTTGAGAGATCTACCAACATTTAAAATAGCCAAGTACAGTTGCCCCCAATATAGGTAGCTACCCACCTCTTACCCACTGCTCTCTTCTCCACCGCTAATCAGAGGTTACAGTGGTACATGCTTCGCTGGGCATGCAGGGTCAGTGAGGGGGCATCCCGACAACATAGTGGAGGAGAGCGGCGGACGGAGAGGAAGGGAGACAGGCCGAGGAGGAAGGAGGTGGGCTGGGAAGGAAGAGGGAAGGGCAGGACGTGGCTCTCGCTTGCCACGCCTCTCCCTATTGGCTGTGTGCTGCTCAACGTAGGGCAGCAGAGCAGCACAATTAGATGGTATGCTGGCGCTGCATAGTTAACCTCTGGCGTACTATTATAAAATGCCGACCGCGATCTTCCCAGCAGTCCTTCACAATCTACTGGTAGATCGCGATTGATGCATTGGGCAGCCCTGATATACAGTATGTATTCACTTGTAACAAGCCACTGCTATAATGGTCTCAAGTAAGAGGCTTACCTTTTGGGGTATTTGAAACTAGAATTGTGGTATTCTGCAATAATTTAGTTTCCTTCTAAAAATGTTATTAAAATTTGTTGTTACTTGAGAGACCTGTACTGTAGACCTACCTGCTAGTCCTGTTATTCTCCTCCAGTTGGGGACTGGACAATGACTGTAGTCATTGGAAGTTATAGGATATATCCAATGTCATCATTTTAGGTCACAAAAGGGGTAAGAGGCACCCAGGAGTGTAAAAAAATAAGTTAAAAAACTAAAAAAAAAAAAGAGAAAAGGGGAGAAGTGGCTTACCTCAATAATGACAAATTCATATATACAGTAGCAATACAAAGTATGTGAACCCTTTGGAGTTATATGGATTTCTGCACAAATTGGTCATAAAAAGTGATCTGATCTTCATCTAAGTCACAACAATAGACAATCCCAGTCTGCTTAAACAAATACCACACAAATAATTAAATGTCTCCATGTTTTTATTGAACACACCATGTAAACATTCACAGTGCAGGTGGAAAAAGTATGTGAACTCCTAGACTAATGACATCTCCAAGAGCTAATCGGAGTGAGGTGTCAGCCAGCTGGAGTCCAATCAGTGAGATGAGATTGGAGGTGTTGGTTACAGCTGTCCTGTCCTATAAAAGACACACACAGCAGTTTTGGGTTTGCTTTTCCCAAGAAGCATTGCCTGATGTGAATGATGCCTCGCACAAAAGAGCTCTCAGAAGACCTACGATTAAGAACTGTTGACTTGCATAATAGCTGGAAAGGGTTATAAAAGTATCTCCAAAAGCCTTGCTGTTCATCAGTCCATGGTAAAACAAACTGTCCATAAATGGAGAAAGTTCAGCACTGCTGCTACTCTCCCTAGGAGTGGCCGTCCTGTAAAGATGACTGCAAGAGCACAGCACAGAATGCTCAATGAGGTGAAGAAGAATCCTAGAGTGTCAGCTAAAGACTTACAAAAGTCTCTGGTATATGCTAACATCCATGTTAGCAAATCAACGATATGTAAAACACTAAATAGCAATGGAGTTCACGGGAGGGTACCACAGAGGAAGCCACTGCTGTCCAAAAAAACATTGCTGCATGTTTAAAGTTTGCAAAAGAGCACCTGGATGTTACACAGCAGTACTGGCCAAATATTCTGTGGACAGATACAACCAAAGTTGAGTTGTTTGGAAGAAACACATAACACTATGTGAGGAGAAAACGAGGCACAGCACACCAACATCAAAACCTCTTCCCAACTGTGAAGTATGGTGATGGGGGCATCATGGTTTGGGGCTGCTTTACTTTGGAAACTTTTATTATTTGTATGTTATTACTTTAAGCAGACTGTGATTGTCTATTGGTGTGACTTAGATTAAGATCAGATCACATTTTATGACCAATTTTCACAGAAATCAATATAATTCCAAAAGGTTAACATAATTTTTATTGCTACTGTATGTATATATATATAATTTTTAATAAGCACGGGCAACGTATTTTGTGGGTCTCTGTCCACTTCCTCGGGCCAAATAGTTTGCCGAAGGGATTCAAAAAGCCACCTCTGTCCTCATTTTACAGCCCATTTATACTCCTGCACCTGACATGCAACTTCTGCTCCTAAAGCACGGGGATCCTTAACTTAAATAGAAAGCACATTAGAGATGCAGGGTTGTGAACGGGTCCTTCGTTTGAATTGAATAAAGTTGTGAATGTCTGAATCACATCTTAAGCTATGCACACATTCTAGATTATTATTACTCAAAATGACCAGCCAGGTTTCAATCTAGCATGAGTACATGTGTCTGCCAAATGGTGTCTCCTTCCCCTTGAGCAATCGTCCAAGTTGGGCAATACTCAGCTGACTACAGTTGTAGTTTTTGTTATGTTTAGAAAGTACCTGATTTGGGGTCATTTAGGCTCACAGTGGTGAGTTGCATAACACCCGCATTATAAAGCATTATAATGAGTGTGAACTGCAATGGAGGCTGGACATAGATGTTATTACAAAGCCTTCATGCAGCAAGTTAGAATAACGCAGCACTGTGAACATGAACAGCCCTATGGGATTGTCTGGGCCGTGAATTGACATGCAGAATTATTCTGCAATGCAACTGAGCACTGTGAGCAGGACCGGAATCTTTTAGAAGCCAAATAAAGTAAAACTTTATTTGGCTGCAGGGCCTAGTTTTTCCTGCAGCTGGGGAAGTGTGCCTGGCAGAGGTTTAGAGTGCACAGCAGTTTTCAAACGAAAACATTTGTTTGAAGCTGCTAAATGGGTCAGTCAAGTAATGAAGATTTGCTTTGTACATTTTGTTGACACAAAAGTAAATCTCATTTTTTTTTCCTTAGCTTCTTTTGGCACTGTAACAAGCCCATCGCAAGGGGTTCATGAACTCACGCTGGGGTCCATAACCTACCAGGTGAAAACTGGAGATATAACAAAGGAAACCTGTGACGTCATTATCAATTCAACCAGCAGCACATTCAACCTGAAATCAGGTAACAACCCATAAAATCAGACAAAAAATATTAAAAAGAAACCTTTACTGTACTTTGCTGTGCAAAACTGAAGATTTGATATTATCTAGCCAGCCCTATCAGAAGCCCATACAGCACACTAGCAGAAACTTCACTCTGAACTTTGCTGGTGAATACAATGTCCTGGAAGTGAGTACTAGTGAACAGGTAGAGCAGGTCAGGAGCAGAGAATTTTACACATTGTGGAGAACATGTTGGAGGGCATGGGAGGACTGGCCAGGGGGGAAGGGGGGAGATTTCCCCCCAGGCTGCCTCTCATTTATTGAATTAGGGCTGGTACATTGCCTGGTGCATTCACATTTTTGTATAAGGTGAACCACTAGGCTGGCTGAGGGAAATAAACCCCCAATGACAGAGCAATTAGTGGGCGGGCAAGCTGGTAAATATACACAGCATGATGCAAAGCAGAGGCTTGCCTGCAGGGTCCATGGGAAAAATTCTGTCTGGTCTCTCACCATTGTTAAAATGACTGCATGTGCACAGCTACATAAGGTATTGTCTAGGTTGAAAAGTTTTCTTTAATCCCTAGACTCCAGAAGGGCTGCTTGCAAACAGTCCCTAGACTCCAGATGGGCTGCTACTAGAGGAACGATGAACGCAATCGAAACTCCGGCCGTTGCAACTCAAAATGTATTACATGCCCCCTGGTGCCAGTGCATTTATACTTTACCTGTCATCCTATCACGGAGTGTTCTTGCTGTATTTCCCACATGACTACTGGGATATAGCACGTGCGACACGTGTGTGATGTCTGGGCTGCTGTGAAAACGGCCTCTAGTTTGTGTTTTCCCTCCAGGCCAAAAGGTCCCAGTCCTCCCCTGAGTGTGTGACATCCCAGTGATGGGTGTAGTAAGAAAGGTAGAGAGAAGGACAGGAGCAGAGTATCCTCTAACTTATGGAGTGACATGTTGGAGTGTGTGACATCCCAGTGATGGGTGTGGTAGGAAAGGTAGAGGGAAGGACAGGAACAGATTATCTACTAAGTTATGGAAAGAGGTGTTAGTATTATTATTATTATTATTAGATAGTGTACTGGTTAAAGCCACCACTTTTGGCACTGAAGACCAGGATTCGGTTTCTGGCCTGTGGCCAGTACTTTTACTACAGTAAGGAATCCTTGGGCAAGACTCTCTAACACTTTAGGGTGGCCTTCTGGCTTCAGCTCTCAAGGGATTTGCGTATGACAGGAGAAAAGTGCTATACAAATGTTAAAACTGCAAGCTACATGCGGCCAGAGTGATAAAATGTTATAAGATACTAGCTGATTGCCCGGCGTTGCCCGGGTATGTATTTGGTTGTTGTCGTTCCGCCCACTTGTCTAACCCTAACACACAATGACTCAATGACCTAGTTTGTGAGCTTTGCATTGTTTGGCATCAATAATTTGCATTGAAATGAAACAAATCTGATTGGCTGTGGCTCCACCCTCTTTTCTGATTTTGAACCCCAGTCACCAAATGACCAACTGTACCAGGTTTTAAGCTAGTGTCCTTAACAGTGCAAGAATGGCAGCAATTGAATATTCCCCTTGAAAAGCAATAAATGAATTTGGATTGGCTTTTGTAGGCTCCACCCTCTTTTATGAATATTAATCCCAGTCACCCAGTGACCAACTGTGTAAAGTTTGAGAACCCTGCCATTAACAGTGTAAGAATTGCTGCAGTTTACATTTTCCCAGTGAAATTTGTATTTGTCTCCACCCACTGATGACTTGGCATTGCCCGTGTATGTATTTGGCTGGTTTTGGCTATGCCCACTTTTGGTAATAGTAGCAGACAATTACTTAATTACTCAGTGACCAAATGTGTGAGCTTTGCAGTCTTTGGCATCAATAATTTGCATTGAAATGAAACAAATCTTATGGGCTGTTTGTGTCTCCCCCCTTTTCTGAATTTGAACCACAGTCACCCAATAAATAACTGTACCCAGTTTGGGGCTTGTGCCATTAACAGTGCAAGAATGGCAGTAATGAAAATCAATAGATTAATTTTGATTGGCTTTTGTAGGCTCCATCCACTTTTATGAATAATAGCTGATGAATTGGCGTTGCCCGGGTATGTATTTGGCTGGTGTTGGCTCCGCCCACTTTTTCTAACCCGAACACACAAATACTCAATGACCAAGTTTGTGAGCTTTGGGGTCTTTGTCATCAATAATTTGTATATTCCCATAGAAATTAAACAAATCAGATTGGCTGTTTGTGGCTGCGCCCCTCTCAAGCATTTGAACCCCAGTCACCCAATGACCAACTGTAGCAGGTTTGAGGCATCTGCTATTAACAGAGCAAAAATGGAAGCAATTTAAATATTCCCCTTGAAAATCAACAGGTGAATTTTGATTGGCTATTATAGGCTCCACCCACTTCCCATAATATTAACCTCAGTCACCCAGTGACCATCTGGGCAAAGTTTGAGAACCCTGCCATTAACAGTGTAAGAATGGCTGCAGTTTATATTTTCCTAGTGAGATTTGTTTTTGGCTCCACCCAGTTTTTGTAACCTTGACACACAGTCACTCAATGACCAAGTCTGTGAGCTCTGGGGTCCTTGGCATCAATAATTTGTAATTTACCAGTGAGATGAAACAAATCTGATTGGCTGTTTGTAGCAACAACCCTTTTCTGAATTTAAACCCCAGTGACCCAATGACCAACTGTACCAGGTTTGAGGCTTGTGCCATTAACAGTGCAAGAATGGCAGCAATTTAAATATTCCCCTTGAAAATCAACAGGTGAATTTTGATTTTTTTTTTAGGCTCCACCCACTTTTTTCGAATATTAATCCCAGAAAATCCCAGTGACCAAGTTTTAAGCGTTTGGGTTTCTGCCATCAAAATTGTGTGAATGGAAGCAGTTTATCCAGTAAAGTAATCTGATTGGCTGTTTGTGGCTCCACCCCTTTAGTGCTTCTGCCATTATTAGTGTAAAAGTGGCAGCAGTTTCAATATTTCCCTTAAAAATCAGTAGGTGAATTTTGATTGGCTGTTGTAGGTTCCACCCACATTCCTGAATATTAATCCCAGTCACCCAGTGGCCCACTGTGTCAAGTTTGGGAACCCCGCCATTAACAGTGTAAGAATGGCTGCAGTTTATATTTTCCCCTGGAATAAAATGTAGTTGTTGGTTCCGCCCACTTATTCTAACCTTAACATACAGTCACTCAATGACCAAGTTTATGAGCTTTGGGCTTTTGGTATCAATAATTTGTATATTCCCATTGAAATTAAGCAAATCTGATTGGCTGTTTGTGGCTCCGCCCCCTTTCCGAATTTGAACCCCAGTCACCCAGTGACTAACAGTACCAGGTTTGAAGCATCTGCTATTAACAGTGTAAGCAGGGCCGGATTTGTACTTTTTACTGCCCAAGGCCCACTATCACTGGCCGCCCCATGACAACGGTAGGGTTAGAAAAGGGCTTTCAGACATGAAAAAATGGGGTGGTTAGTGATACTGATAGATCAGGATATCATTTACAAAAAAAAAAAAAAAAAAAAGCGGTTAAGGGAGATTAAAAGCTAGGTATCAGTGACATGACTATGTACTTTGTAAAGTGCTGCAGAAGATGTCAGTGCTATATAAATACATAATAATAATATGGTAGGGCATTACACTATGACTATGGTAGGATTAGAGTGTGAGCTCCTCTGAGGACAGTCAGTGACATGACTATGTACTCTGTAATGTGCTGCAGAAGATGTCAGTGCTGTATAAATACATAATAATAATATGGGAGGACATTACACTATGACTATGGCAGGATTAGAGTGTGAGCTCCTCTGAGGACAGTCAGTGACATGACTATGTACTCTGTAATGTGCTGCAGAAGATGTCAGTGCTATATAAATACATAATAATAATATGGCAGGACATTAGACTATGACTATGGTAGGATTAGATTGTGAGCTCCTCTGAGGACAGTCAGTGACATGACTATGTACTCTGTAATGTGCTGCAGAAGATGTCAGTGCTATATAAATACATAATAATAATATGGCAGGACATTAGACTATGACTATGGTAGGATTAGAGTGTGAGCCCCTCTGAGGACAGTCAGTGGCATGACTATGTACTCTGTAATGTGCTGCAGGAGATGTCAGTGCTATATAAATACATAATAATAATATGGGAGGACATTAGACTATGACTATGGTAGGATTAGATTGTGAGCTCCTCTGAGGACAGTCAGTGACATGACTATGTACTCTGTAATGTGCTGCAGAAGATGTCAGTGCTATATAAATACATAATAATAATATGGTAGGACATTACACTATGACTATGGTAGGATTAGAGTGTGAGCTCCTCTGAGGACAGTCAGTGACATGACTATGTACTCTGTAATGTGCTGCAGAAGATGTCAGCGCTATATAAATACATAATAATAATATGGTAGGACATTACACTATGACTATGGTAGGATTAGATTGTGAGCTCCTCTGAGGACAGTCAGTGACATGACTATGTACTCTGTAATGTGCTGCAGGTGATGTCAGTGCTATATAAATACATAATAATAATATGGTAGGACATTAGACTATGACTATGGTAGGATTAGAGTGTGAGCTCCTCTGAGGACAGTCAGTGACATGACTATGTACTCTGTAAAGTGCTGCAGGAGATGTCAGTGCTATATAAATACATAATAATAATATGGTATGACATTAGACTATGACTATGGTAGGATTAGAGTGTGAGCTCCCCTGAGGACAGCCAGTGACATGACTATGTACTCTGTAATGTGCTGCAGAAGATGTCAGTGCTATATAAATACATAATAATAATATGGTAGGACATTAGACTATGACTATGGTAGGATTAGAGTGTGAGCTCCTCTGGGGACAGTCAGTGACATGACTATGTACTCTGTAATGTGCTGCAGGTGATGTCAGTGCTATATAAATACATAATAATAATATGGTAGGACATTAGACTATGACTATGGTAGGATTAGAGTGTGAGCTCCTCTGAGGACAGTCAGTGACATGACTATGTACTCTGTAAAGTGCTGCAGGAGATGTCAGTGCTATATAAATACATAATAATAATATGGTATGACATTAGACTATGACTATGGTAGGATTAGAGTGTGAGCTCCCCTGAGGACAGCCAGTGACATGACTATGTACTCTGTAATGTGCTGCAGAAGATGTCAGTGCTATATAAATACATAATAATAATATGGTAGGACATTAGACTATGACTATGGTAGGATTAGAGTGTGAGCTCCTCTGGGGACAGTCAGTGACATGACTATGTACTCTGTAATGTTCTGCAGAAGATGTCAGTGCTATATAAATACATAATAATAATAATATGGTATGACATTAGACTATGACTATGGTAGGATTAGAGTGTGAGCTCCTCTGAGGACAGTCAGTGACATGACTATGTACTCTGTAATGTGCTGCAGAAGATGTCAGTGCTATATAAATACATAATAATAATATGGTAGGGCATTAGACTATGACTATGGTAGGATTAGATTGTGAGCTCCTCTGAGGACAGTCAGTGACATGACTATGTACTCTGTAATGTGCTGCAGGAGATGTCAGTGCTATATAAATACATAATAATGATATGGTATGACATTAGACTATGACTATGGTAGGATTGGATTATGAGCTCCTCTGAGGACAGTCAGTGACATGACTATGTACGCTGTAAAGTGCTGCAGAAGATGTCAGTGCTATATAAATACATAATAATGATATGGTATGACATTAGACTATGACTATGGTAGGATTGGATTATGAGCTCCTCTGAGGACAGTCAGTGACATGACTATGTACTCTGTAATGTGCTGCAGGAGATGTCAGTGCTATATAAATACATAATAATAATAATAATAATATGATAGGACATTAGACTATGACTATGGTAGGATTAGAGTGTGAGCTCCTCTGAGGACAGTCAGTGACATGATTATGTACCGTACTCTGTAATGTGCTGCAGAAGATGTCAGTGCTATATAAATACATCATAATAATAATAATATGATAGGACATTAGACTATGACTATGGTAGGATTAGAGTGTGAGCTCCTCTGAGGACAGTCAGTGACATGATTATGTACCGTACTCTGTAATGTGCTGCAGAAGATGTCAGTGCTATATAAATACATAATAATAATATGGTAGGACATTAGACTATGACTATGGTAGGGATTAGAGTGTGAGCTCCTCTGAGGACAGTCAGTGACATGACTATGTACTCTGTAATGTTCTGCAGAAGATGTCAGTGCTACATAAATACATAATAATAATATGGTAGGACATTAGACAATGACTATGGCAGGATTAGAGTGTGAGCTCCTCTGAGGACAGTCAGTGACATGACTATGTACTCTGTAATGTGCTGCAGAAGATGTCAGTGCTACATAAATACATAATGATAATATGGTAGGACATTAGACTATGACTATGGTAGGGATTAGATTGTGAGCTCCTCTGAAGATAATCAGTGACGTCACATGACTACAGTATGCATTCTGTAACAGCACTATATAAATACTTATACTTAGGACTAGTTCACACAGGTGACCTGCTGGTCGCTTAAAGGAAACTAGACCTGTGGATAAAAGCAGATTTGATACTTACCCGCGGCTTCCTCTAGCCCCATAAACACGTCTGTGTCCCTCGCCGTCCTTCCACGGTCTGCCGTTCAGCCGCAATCAGCCCCAGTAACTATCTCAGTCGCGTCAGTCTGGGTCTATTGTGCATGGGTGGGAGGTCTGCGCATTCGTAGAAGACACAGACTGGATCCGACTGACGCAATTACCAGGGCTGATCGTTGCTGAACGGCCGTCCGCAGGAAGAAGGCGTGGGACAGTAGACGTTTTTGTGGGGCTGGAGGAAGCCGTGGATGAGTATCAAATCTGCTTTTATCCACAGCTCAGGTACACTTTAAAGAGAATCTGAAGCGAGTATAAATCTCGCTGATTCTCTTATATATAGCCAGGGCATGTTTGCTCCTGCTAAAACGCCGCTGAACGGGGGTCCCTTACCCCCCAAATCCCCCCCTGCAAAATCCACGACCAACTTGGTCGTAGATTTTGCTGCTCATGGAGGCAGAGCTTTCGGCTGTAGCTCTGCCTCCATGCGCATCTATCAGCCGGCGGATCTCCGCCTCTCCCCCGCCCCTCTCAGTGAAGGAAGACTGAGAGGGGCCGGGAGAGGCGGCGATCAGCGCTGACAGACGCACTGAGAGGCAGGGCTATAGCCGTTAGCCCTGCCTCACCAGGAAGTGATCCCCGCGCTGCACAAAGTGGATTTGGGGGGTAAGGGACCCCCGTTCAGCGGCGGTATAACAGCGTTTTAGCAGGGGGCAAACATGCCCCTGCTATATATAAGAGAATCAGCGAGATTTATTCTTGCTTCAGATTCTCTTTAAGTACTGTCTATTAAAATGAATGGACAGCGGTAATACAAGTGGTACCGTTGTTGTCATCTGCCTGGCACTTAGGCGATCCTGCAAGGTACAAGGTGTTAAAATCATTGCATGCTGGGAAACGCAGTCGAAAGCCGTCAATTGCTTTTCTGCTCGCTAGCAGAAAAGCATTTGAGCGAAACGCTGCAGGACAACCCTCTGAACCGGGCCCTAGGGTGACACATTGGTGGAATGTGTTTGGAGAGGGACATACAGTATAATATACAGGAAGGAAAGACAGGGTGAGAGGTGTATAAAGTTTAGAGACTGGAAGGGGGAGGAGGAGGTAAGGGGAAACACAGCCAGAGAAGGATGGAATGGAGAGATGGGAGAGAAAAGGAAAGGTATAGTGTTATGGTGATACAGAAGACATCATTCTTGGAGGACAGCTAGAGAGAACTGCAGAGAATTATCAAGCTAGCATGAGAAAGATGTGAGGACATTTCTGCTGAGAGCATCTCTCACGGGCTTCCATCATTGCAGGGACCTGTGTCTGCTCTCTTCCTCACCCAGAAAGCAAGGCAGCTCTAGCCTGTAATCTAATGACAGATAAGGCTGCAGTGATTGCTGGTCTCTTCCAGACCAGACGCAAGCACGGAGCAGCTTCACCGAAGTTCCAGGCTTGAAGGAAGGGTGAGAGAGAGAGCTCACCGAGGAATGAGTCACTGTAGTACTGGCAGCAGTAGGGAGACACACTTGTTATGCACAGACACTTGCTTTCTCTCCCTCGATCCTCAGAAGTACACACGCCGACATTAGTTACCCTTCTCTTCTTCCTCCTCGTTTGGTTTGAAACTCCCTCTCCTCAGCCCTCCCCCTCAGTATCAGAGTGGAGAGGGGAGGGGCGCCCTTTCTGTGCCATGTACGCTGGCAGGAGATACTGGGGCAGGGGCACAGCGTGGCTGCGGACAGCAGATTGCCGAAAAACAGCTGATCTGTGCTGCTAGTGTGTGACACCCGCCCCAGCTCTCCTATCGGTAGATTTCCGCCCTAGGCATAGAACTAGATGGCCTGTGCGGAAATCCGGCCATGAGTGTAAGAATGGAGGCAATGTAAATATTCCCTTTGAAAATAAACAGGTGCATTTTAATTGGCTGTTGTAGGCTCCACCCACTCTCTTGAATATTCATCCCATTCACCCAGTGACCAACTGTGCAAAGTTTGAGAACCCTGCCAGAAACAGTGTAAGAATGGCTGCAGTTTATATTTTCCTAGTAAACTTTATTATTGGCTCTGCCCACTTTTTGTAACCTTGACACACAGTCACTCAATGACCAAGTTTGTGAGCTGTCAGGTGCCTGGCATCAAAAATGTGTGAATGGAAGCAGTTTATCCAGCAAGGAAATCTGATAGGCTGTTTGTGGCCCCGCCCCTTTAATGAATTTGGACCCCAGTTACCCAATGACCAACTGTACCAGGTTTGAAGCCTCTCCCACTAACAGTGTAAGAATGACAGCAGTTTTAATATTCCCCTTGAAAATCAATAGATAAATTTTGATTGGCTGTTGTAGGCTCCACCCACTTTCTTGAATCTTAATCGCATTCACCCAGTGACTAAGTGTGGCAAGTTTGAGAACCCTGCGATTAACAGTCTAAGAATGGCTGCAGTTTACATTTTTCCATTTAAAATGAACGGCTGAAATTTGATTGGCTGTTTTATGCTCCGCCCACTTTTCCTGGATTTGTAACCTCGGTCACCAAGTGACCAACTGTGCCATGTGTGGGGACTCTGGCTTGATTACTGTGAGAATGGCAGCCTTTTACATTATTTCCATTGACTTGAATGGGTGAAATCTGATTGGCTGTTTGTAGCTCCGCCCAGGTGTGCAGGGGGGATGCGAGACCCCCAGAACATATCATCCCAGGTAGTAAGGGATCTGCATACCAAGTTTCGTTCAAATCGGTCAAGCCGTTTTCGCGTGATTGCGACACACACACACACACACACCCCACACACACACACACACACACACACACCACACCACACACACACACACACACACACCCCACACACACACACACACCACACCACACCACACACACACACACACACACACCCCACACACACACACACACCACACCACACCACACACACACACACACACACACCCCACACACACACACACACCACACCACACACACACACACACACACACACACACCCCCCCCCCCCACACACACACACACACACACACACACACACACCCACACACACACACCCCACACACACACACACACACACACCCCACACACACACACACACACACACACACACCACACACACACACACACACACACACACACACACACACACACACACACACACACACACCCCACACACACACACACACCCCACACACACACACACACACACACACACCCCACACACACACACACACACTTTTATATATATAGATTATCTCCTAAATGATGTAATGGTAGATAGGTTCTATCTTAAAGAGTAACAAACACTGTGGGAGGCGCCCTTATATCTAATATCTAATATCTATTACTTTCAAATAGGCAAAGTGTGCCTTACCTGTTATGGAGGCTCGTACACACGGATCAGGTAAAAATGAATTTATTTCAAGCACAAATGGACTGGACAACGCGTTTCGCGACCGCAAGTCGCTTCTTCAGGTCAAATAAAATGCTTCAAAAAGAAATAAGAACAAGGTGGCGCTTAGGCTAAAACATCTCATTTCATATAGAAATTGATTAAGATAATCATTAAAATATTAATCCAACACTTGCATGCATGTACACATATATATCGGCATTGTGCACCTGTAGCTATACACGTGTATATACCTATCCATACACATATACATATATAAATAGAAACATACTCATATGTACACCTCATTCTTTACATCTAAAATCATAACATATCATATCATATCATATCATGTCATATATATAATAACATCCATAAGCCCTAATTAGTGTACACCTCGTATATGCACATTAGGTATATAAAACTTTTCAGAACAGTTTCCATATCCATCTATACCCCAATAGTGTCTCAAAGAGCAGACCCAGGTTAGTTTGCCCAGGTGTTGTTAAAAAATATCTATATGTGTATATAGAGGGAGCTGTACTCAGCCTGGTGTGGGGGTAGGTCCAACAGATCCATATAGATAGGGGGATATATAACATAAAGGGTCCGGTTAGTAGAGGCTGGTGGCCAAAGTACTCAGAGTCTAATGTTAGAGCCAATAGCCAAGCGGATACTACTATGTGCTCATGTATCCGTTTTCCTAAGTGGCCATGCGGACAGTCTAAGTCTGGAGCGTGGTATTAGGGTAACAGGAGCGGCTGCATGGCTTACCTGTTAGCCAGGGACGTGTAGCGTGGGCGCCATATGCGGAGTCCGCTGTGGTCCTCTTTTAAAATTGTAAGTGACGCTGACAGCACGCCCGTGTGTGCGGAAGTGTGAGAATAGCGCGACGTCACTTCCGCTGGGCGTGTGTCAGCTGGTGAGGGGAGTGTTAGAGCGGCGGCCATCTTGTGTGTGGCCGTCCTATGCCCAAGAGGGAACAGTGTATAAGCGGCGGCCATCTTGTGTGTGGCTATCTCCCTTCTATGATAATGGGAGTGCCTGAGTGGCGGCCATCTTGCGTGTGGTTGCTAACTCCCAGCGGCCATATTAGTAGAGTCAGCCCCCTGACTGCAGTATCACTTATAGGAAACAGGACTGTCATGTAATTCAGGGCTACCTATGAGACCCTGCGTGGGAGGTTATTCTGAGGCAGACACACGCTATGTGTGCCTCAGATACATTTCTTTGTAAAGTAATTATAAGTAATTAAACTCATTCAGTTCTCTATATAGAGATGGTTTCTAAAGAGAAGGGGATAAAATATTAGTGACATCTACTACTTGTTCGATGGAAAAAGAAGGGGGGGAAAAGGAGGATAAGGGAAAGATCTATATTGTATTGCACGCTAAGAGCAAGGGAGATGTTTTGGGTGTTCAAACTGAGAACTTTACACCCAGAAGGACTAAATATCTGCCTGGAACATAACCTCTAAATGGGTTATCCAACCGACAGGGAGTGACATAAACATTGAGCCTATGGAATGATATAGAGTAACCTGAATTAGGCCTCACATATGAGGCTGTGGGAACAATCTCGATACAATATAGATCTTTCCCTTATCCTCCCCCCCCCCATCCTTCTTCCCACCCCTCCATTGTTTCCCTTCCCCCCCCCTTTCTTCCCCCCCCCCTTCTTTCCCATCTCTCTCCCCCCCCCCCCCCAACCTTCTTCCCACCCCTCCATTGTATCCCTTCCCCCCCCCTCTTTCCCCCCCCCCTTCCTTCCCATCTCTCCCCCCCCCCCCCCCCAACCTCCTCCCCACCTTCCCACGACTGAACTTCCATTTTTGCACCTAACTTGTACAATGCAGGTATTTTATATAGTCACCCCAAACGGTATAGCAACGGTTCTAATATATGCCAGAATAGGGTTTATAGATTGGTAAAATCTAGTACAGATTACTACCTATACCGTAGCAATTGGGAGGATTGCCATGTCTACAGAATCTTCCCCCATTCCCATCAGACGAGAATTTCCACCCCACCCCCCCCTCCCTCCCCCAGTTTATCCCCTTCCTTCCCTGTTAATGCTCAAATAGAGCCCTTCCCACTTCACTAATGTTTGTTTTATTCCCCCCTCTGTAGCAAATCTTAATATGGAGAATCGAACAAGTAGTAGATGTCACTAATATTTTATCCCCTTCTCTTTAGAAACCATCTCTATATAGAGAACTGAATGAGTTTAATTACTTATAATTACTTTACAAAGAAATGTATCTGAGGCACACATAGCGTGTGTCTGCCTCAGAATAACCTCCCACGCAGGGTCTCATAGGTAGCCCTGAATTACATGACAGTCCTGTTTCCTATAAGTGATACTGCAGTCAGGGGGCTGACTCTACTAATATGGCCGCTGGGAGTTAGCAACCACACGCAAGATGGCCGCCACTCAGGCACTCCCATTATCATAGAAGGGAGATAGCCACACACAAGATGGCCGCCGCTTATACTCTGTTCCCTCTTGGGCATAGGACGGCCACACACAAGATGGCCGCCGCTCTAACACTCCCCTCACCAGCTGACACACGCCCAGCGGAAGTGACGTCGCGCTATTCTCACACTTCCGCACACACGGGCGTGCTGTCAGCGTCACTTACAATTTTAAAAGAGGACCACAGCGGACTCCGCATATGGCGCCCACGCTACACGTCCCTGGCTAACAGGTAAGCCATGCAGCCGCTCCTGTTACCCTAATACCACGCTCCAGACTTAGACTGTCCGCATGGCCACTTAGGAAAACGGATACATGAGCACATAGTAGTATCCGCTTGGCTATTGGCTCTAACATTAGACTCTGAGCACTTTGGCCACCAGCCTCTACTAACCGGACCCTTTATGTTATATATCCCCCTATCTATATGGATCTGTTGGACCTACCCCCACACCAGGCTGAGTACAGCTCCCTCTATATACACATATAGATATTTTTTAACAACACCTGGGCAAACTAACCTGGGTCTGCTCTTTGAGACACTATTGGGGTATAGATGGATATGGAAACTGTTCTGAAAAGTTTTATATACCTAATGTGCATATACGAGGTGTACACTAATTAGGGCTTATGGATGTTATTATATATATGACATGATATGATATGTTATGATATGATTTTAGATGTAAAGAATGAGGTGTACATATGAGTATGTTTCTATTTATATATGTATATGTGTATGGATAGGTATATACACGTGTATAGCTACAGGTGCACAATGCCGATATATATGTGTACATGCATGCAAGTGTTGGATTAATATTTTAATGATTATCTTAATCAATTTCTATATGAAATGAGATGTTTTAGCCTAAGCGCCACCTTGTTCTTATTTCTTTTTGAAGCATTTTATTTGACCTGAAGAAGCGACTTGCGCTCGTGAAACGCGTTGTCCAGTCCATTTGTGCTTGAAATAAATTCATTTTTACCTGATCCGTGTGTACGAGCCTCCATAACAGGTAAGGCACACTTTGCCTATTTGAAAGTAATAGATATTAGATATTAGATATAAGGGCGCCTCCCACAGTGTTTGTTACTAATTAGTACCCCACTAAGTGGGGTTATACTTACTGTAAGTCCATTATAGTAGTATCTTTTTCCGGGAGCGGCGACTAACAAGGCCGAGTGGAGACGGTACTTCTCCACATGCTCTGATGGTGGTTGCCTAAATAGCAACCCAGAATTGTGAGTATATATTTATTCTGCGATAGACCGTTTACACAACGATAATACACGATATTGGGCTCCCGGTGTCCCTGTGTTTTTTATCTCTACTAGCCCTTCTATCTTAAAGAAGATGGTTAACAGCAAAAGTATAAAATATTTTTTACTTTATTTGCAGTTAGGGTAACTCATTTCAAAGTGTAAACTGATTTAACAGGTCAAAAAGCGAGCCAGTATAGGTAGAGGTTGGAGAGCCTGGGCTGTATTACAGTAGCTCTTGCTCCCGGTGTCCATATGTTGCATTTGTTTCCACAAGTCCTGGCTATACAAATGTTATCATTCTTATTACTACTTATATTATCCTGTCTTAGTGGCGTGTCTCCAGCCATAGCGTGTGCTTAGCTTACAGAGGGCCAGATTTATCAAAGCATTACCCACAGTTTTTTCTTCTAAAACTGTTCTAATCAGCAGGGGAACAGTTCTGCATGATAAGAACCTTCTTAAAGAGACTCTGAAGCGAGAATAAATCTCGCTTCAGAGCTCATAGTTAGCAGGGGCATGTGTGCCCCTGCTAAACCGCCGCTATCGCGCCGCTAAACGGGGGTCCCTTCACCCCCAAATCCCCCCCCCGCAAGACTTAGTCGTAGATTGGTCGCTCCTGGAGGCAGGGCTAACGGCTGCAGCCCTGCCTCCAGTCGCGTCTATCAGCCGCGCATCGCCGCCTCTCCCCCGCCCCTCTCAGTGAAGGAAGACTGAGAGGGGTGGGGGAGAGGCGGAGATACGCGCTGACAGATGCGCGTGGGGCAGGGCTGCGGCAGTTAGCCCTGCCCCAACCAGGAAGCGCTCCCCCGCTGCACCGAGGGGATTTGGGGGTGAAGGTACCCCCGTTAAGCCGCGGGATAGCGGCATTTTAGCAGGGGCACACATGCCCCTGCTATCTATGAGGTCTGAAGCGAGATTTATTCTCGCTTCAGCCTCTCTTTAAATCCTAGGTAATAGTGGCAGTTTAGTGTGGATTTCTAGATCTGCACTACAGTTAAGAAAAGTGCAAATCTATCCCTAAACTTCTGCTCAATAGCAGTTCTCCAGATAGTGCAGCAGTGCAGGCTGGACATGATTTGTGAAGGTCTCCTCCCCCCTCACTAGTAGCCTGCTGATAGCAGATGTGTTGGTTACCTCAGCAACAGTAATTTCCCTCACACACTGCACTGCCTGGGAGACCTTCCTAACTCCTCCCATTCCTAACAGTCTAAGAAGGAATCTGCACTATTTAGAGATTTCTTAAGATGCCTGAGACAGTTCTGCATGGATTTCAAAATCCTACTAATATTTTGTCTCAGACCCTCTTGATAAATGTCCCCCACTGTTCCTCTGTACTCCGTGAATATATGGTACAAGCACGTCTTGATGTAATATCTGATTACACCTATGGATTTGTCTCTATTGACCTCAGAGGAGAGACATTGCTGATTATGATAACATTGTCCTTTAAATCTTTCTGAGAATTTTAACCTAACAAATTATATTCTTGTAGGGGTTTCCAAGGCTATCCTGGAAGGAGCTGGGCCTAATATTGAAAGTGAATGTGCCAGACTCGGTAAGAATGGGTAATTGGGGGTACTGATTCTACTGGTGAGGATTCTACAGCAGTGGCTGGATAGTGTACTGGTTAAGGGCATTGCCTTTGACATGGGCGACCAGGGTTCGAATCCTGACCATACCCGTTTAGTAAGGAGTCCTTAGGCAAGACTCCCTAACACTGCAGAGTGGCCTCTTGAGCGCGTCCCAGTGGCTGCAGGTCTTGAGCGCTTTGAGATCAACAGAAGAAAAGCACTATACAAATGTTTAGATTATTATTATTACTGTAAGTCCCCAGTCATCTTTGCTATACTTCACATGCTCTGTGATGTGCATGGACATATGGAGCTTTCATATTAACACACATTTCTATCCTCTGCATTACCACATGACAGGGTGAATTTTTACAGATGACATACTCATCTCTTGTGTTCCTGGGCTGTTCATTTTCCAGAGTACAAAGGACAAGGGAGAGTCTCAAAACGCCAGAGGGGCAATGTATTTACATGTGCATTATAAGTGTGCATGAGACCACAGATCCAAAACCAGCACAGCCATCTGTACACACAGTATAGAGCACACAAAATGCAAACACACCTACTCCATGCAGCTACATACATCACACACAGCCAGCATCCCTCACTCACTGTTAGGTCTCCTTGTCCTGCTGAATTCCCTTTCTTCTCTGAACTCCATTATCTTGGTTCACAATTATAAACGCAACAAGGAGGAGCAGATCACACATGTACACTAGTGGAATCACATGTACAAAAGTGAAAGAAAGGAAGTTACAAGAGGAGAGCTTACCTTTTGACAACAGCACAGCATGTGGGGAGGGGAGGTGACTAAAGTGACTAAAGATGCCCTCACAATGGAGGGAGGGGGGGGGGGGGATCAGGAGGTCTGTGAGAGACAGCAATGCCTGTGTGCTTTCCTGGTTCTAGCTTACTATTGAATGAACGTCATTCAGAATCTATATTATGCCAGCAAGCATCCACCTCTGAACTTGCAGCTCTGGTCAAGTGTCTGATAAGTGCCTTCATGTGCTTCAGTTTGCTTCATGGCCGGGCCCCCCTGGCCGGGCCCCAGAATCCCTCGGGCCCCATACACTTCTCCCCCCTGTGATGCCCTTGGGCCCCAGAATCCCTCGGGCCCCATACACTTCTCCCCCCTGTGATGCCCTTGGGCCCCAGAATCCCTCGGGCCCCATACACTTCTCCCCCCTGTGATGCCCTATCGGCAGCCCTGACTGTAAATACCGTTTCTTTCCACAGGAACCCAACCCAACAATGGATACGCCATCACAACAGGAGGAAACCTTCCCTGCAAGCATATAATACATATAGCTGGACAAGCAAAGCCAGATTTAATTAAAAAATGTGTCATAAATGCGCTGCACGAGTGCGAGAAACTGCAGGTGACATCAGTGGCCTTCCCAGCCATGGGGACAGGTGAGGAACACCCGAATGTCCTTCTGTATCAATGTGTCTGAGATGCTGACTGTCCGTATTGCCCCAGAGCAACCAATCCTCTCTCCCTGGAATGCATGGCTCTCATTGTCTGACTGTCCGTATTCCCCCACACCAACCAGTCCTCTCTCCCTGGAATGCATGGCTCTCATTGGCTGACTGTCCGTATTCCCCCACACCAACCAGTCCTCTCTCCCTGGAATGCATGGCTCTCATTGGCTGACTGTCCATATTCCCCCACAACAACCAGTCCTCTCTCCCTGGAATGCATGGCTCTCATTGGCTGACTGTCCGTATTCCCCCACACCAACCAGTCCTCTCTCCCTGGAATGCATGGCTCTCATTGTCTGACTGTCCGTATTCCCCCACACCAACCAGTCCTCTCTCCCTGGAATGCATGGCTCTCATTGGCTGACTGTCCGTATTCCCCCACACCAACCAGTCCTCTCTCCCTGGAATGCATGGCTCTCATTGGCTGACTGTCCATATTCCCCCACAACAACCAGTCCTCTCTCCCTGGAATGCATGGCTCTCATTGGCTGACTGTCCATATTCCCCCACACCAACCAGTCCTCTCTCCCTGGAATGCATGGCTCTCATTGGCTGACTGTCCATATTCCCCCACACCAACCAGTCCTCTCTCCCTGGAATGCATGGCTCTCATTGGCTGACTGTCTGTATTGCCCCCACACCAACCAGTCCTCTCTCCCTGGAATGCATGGCTCTCATTGGCTGACTGTCCGTATTCCCCCACACCAACCAATCCTCTCTCCCTGGCATGCATGGCTCTCATTGGGTGACTGTCCGTATTGCCCCACACCAACCAATCCTCTCTCCCTGGCATGCATGGCTCTCATTGTCTGACTGTCCGTATTCCCCCACAACAACCAGTCCTCTCTCCCTGGCATGCATGGCTCTCATTGGCTAACTGTCCATATTCCCCCACACCAACCAGTCCTCTCTCCCTGGCATGCATGGCTCTCATTGGCTGACTGTCTGTATTGCCCCACACCAACCAATCCTCTCTCCCTGGAATGCATGGCTCTCATTGGCTGACTGACCGTATTGCCCCACAACAACTAATCCTCCCTCCCTGGAATGCATGGCTCTCATTGGCTGACTGTCTGTATTGCCCCACACCAACCAATCCTCTCTCCCTGGAATGCATGGCTCTCATTGGCTGACTGTCCATATTGCCCCCACAACAACCAATCCTCCCTCCCTGGAATGCATGGCTCTCATTGGCTGACTGTCTGTACTGCCCCAGGCACAGGTCGCTGCAGGAACTCTGGTCCTTTGACCTTTCAGCAGTCCTCACAATGGTCTGATGTTACTCAAGTGAGGGCAAACCTAATAGTGGACTCTATAAAAAAAAAACTCCTCTCCTGGGCTGGCTTGCTGGATGGCTTATGGTTCTCCAGCATGCAGCATGTGATGAAAGCTGCACGTTGGAAGCCTCAGAGGAGTCTACACTGTGACCTCTATGTCATCCTCTGTGATTTCTGTCCCAGGTGCCGGGAACGTGGGCTCCGCCCTGGTGGCGGATGCCATCCTAGATGCTGTGGAGGAATGTTTTAAGTCTAAATCAGCCACAACTCTACAGCTTGTGAAGGTGGTTCTATTCCAACCTCAGATGCTGAATGACTTCCATGCCAGTATGAAGAAGAAGGAGACACCTGCCAGTGCCAGCGCTGCACCCAAGTCCTGGTTTTCCAAGATAACAAGTGAGTGTCGTGTTCACCAGTGCTGATTCTTTGTGTACCTTTTCACGTGATGGCTTTTAATTGTAGAACAATGCATTTTTTCATGCCGGCGGTGCTGTTATGATGTATAAGTTGCTGCTGGTTCCATGAGTGCTTTCGTTTCCACTGCCAGTTCTCTTAGTCAATGGCTGAAGCTTATAGCAAGAACATCCTTAACATATAACAGAGCTTCTGCCAGTGTTTTCAGAACTTCTCTCTGTGAACTGACCCACCTACCTAATTATATCTTCCCCTTTTAATGCCCCACATTAACCCCCTCTATACCTACCACCACTTCACATGAAATAATAACCTAGCCCGACCCAAAGCCAAACAGTGACATATTCCCTCCTAGTGCCCTACCATCTCCTGATAACTAATAGTAAAGTTCTCCCACCCAAGGTGTAACAGTGATCTGCAACTTCCTAATGCCTAACACTAACCTACCCCCACCTGATGCATACCCCCACTACATGTTGATTAATAGCCACCTACTTTTATCCAATGGAAACCACTGATCTACCGCCATTTAGCAAAAAGTACCCCCAAAAGAAAGCCTAATTGGTAACGAAGAAAATAAAGTATAGATTATTTTGTTGTGATAAGTAGTAATAAAGTTATAGGCGAATGAATGGAAGGAGCGCTGACAGGTGAAAATTGCTGTTTTTGTAAGGGGAAAAACCCTTGGAGGTGAAGTGGTTAATATAGATTACTGTTGCCAGAAATTAACTTTCTTGATAACGCCAGGTGACAGCCTTCAGCCAATCGACATGCAGATACTCTATGCTTGCTGAGCTCTCTGCTGAATATTTTGGAAAGCCTGTACACACAGGACAAGGTTGGCCAATCACAAATGATTGTCTCAGGCAATAAATGTCTACCTTCTGTACATGGCTTAAAGGATACGTCCAAGCAACACAAAAAAAAGATGCACTTACCTGGGGCTTCCTCCAGCCCCTGGCAGCCGTCCTGTGCCCTCGCTGCAGCTCCGGTGGCTCCCGGTCTCCTCCACTGACGAAGCCAACCTCGCCAGGTTGGGTTGTGAGTCGGCTTCTTCTGCGCTCCACGGCGCAGGTCACGTGGTCTCCCTGATGTCATTAGGATGGTACTGCGCAGTACGTGACCTGCGCCATGGAGCATAGAAGATGCCGACCCGGAACCTGACCTGGCGAGGTTGGCTGCGCCAGCGGATGACGCCGGGAGCCACAGGAGCTGCGGCAAGGGCACAGGACGGCTGCCAGGGGCTGGAGGAAGCCCCAGGTAAGTGCATCTTTTTTTTGTGTTGCTTGGACGTATCCTTTAAAAAGAATCTGTATTTAAAATAAATTTAAAAAAAACAGGAAGGAGGAAGCCTCTGGATCCTAATGAGGCTTTCCCCGTCCTCCTCGGACAGCTGGATCCAGTACTGGCACCCCCAAACAAGTAATAACAATAACGGTGGCCTGTCTGCACAGGCGCACGAGCGGTTTTCCTCTCAGGCTTTGAAATAGCCGAGCGTGATCGGCTCTGCTCTATTGTGCAGGTGCAGATGGTTCATACCTGCGTGGTAGATTGGATCCGATCAGACTTGGCTATTTTTCTTCAGAGCCCAAGTGGAAAGCCGCTAGCGCACCTGCACACAGCGTCCAACAAGCAGACTTTGGGTTTTCCCACCACTGCAGTAACCCTGCTGAGGAGGAGGGGGAAAGCCTAGGGCACTTTTTTTTTTGTTTTACTTCAGGGCCACCTTAAAGACTCGGACATTGGTGTCAACATATTAATTTGGTAATTTACGTTACCTACTAAACCAACAATGATTGTTATGACCAAACATGGATAGTGGGCCCAGGGCTCATGTGTGGTACAAAAGATTGATTTATGGTATTCTTTATTGCTGTTTTCACTCTCTGGTGCAGCCTTCTTCACTGGCCCATTTAGCAGCAGTAAGGCAGAAGACAAAGAAGAGAAAGTAGTCCCCAAAGTATTTGAACTGAAAGAAAACATTGAGCCGGCAATTGTCCACCTGTGTGCAGAGAAGCGGGAGGATGTGAAGGAGGCTTCGGTGTGGCTCCGAGAACTCATAGAAAAGGAGCAGCATGAGAACACGATCGCCGATGAATGGATCCAATACTTTGATGACAACGACCACCAAAAGTTGGCTCAGCTCCAGAAGAAACATGGAGTTACAATTCATGCATCTACTTCCACCATCAGAGTAAGAGGTCTCACCAGAGATGTCCTAGAAGTCAGTAATAAAATCCAGGACATGGCAAAGAGCGTGAGAGATAAGAAGACCAGAGAGCACGAGGCTGAGCTCTGCAGTAATGTAGTGGAGTGGGGATACTACCAAGGCACCAACTTCATTCCGTTCGACAAGATGACAAATCTGGACCTGGAAAATGCCAGAACTGATAAGACAAGCAGCCTGAATATTGATATTGCCGGTGTAAAATACACCGTTATTATAGAGGGGGAAAAGGCAAGAGATTCCAAAGGAAACAAAGTCCTGCTGAAACGAATCCCGAAAAATGGTGAGTTGTTATTTTAAATTCAAGTATCGTTAGACATGAGTTAAACAAGTAAATATTATGGCTTTATTTAAATGGGGATGGACTGATCTGTTTTTACACCTGGGCAATATTCACTTTCACCACCAGACAATATGATTAGAATTCCTCTACACTGGTGTATGTACAGATAAATTACGACCCCTCAGGTGTTTGGGAATTGTTCCCAAGGATGAATCAGATTTGTGGAAGTCCACAATTTTAGTTACCGAAGTATTAGACAATCGATAAGCAAAGAGTTGGTAAATTTGATAAGCAGGCCTTGACATAAATCCACACCTTGCCCCCTGTTTGGCTATCAGAAGATAACTGTCTAATTGCCAAAGGTTGACATTATTTTATGGAATTTTCCAAAAAAAGACATAGTTAATGAATGTAAAGCTGGCCATACATCAGGCAACTTAGCCGTTGATCGACCATCCGATTCCATTATTATAATCGGAATCAGATGAAAATGCCCCAACAACAATACGACCAATATCGTTCGGATATGCTGCAAGATGTAGGGCTGACTTGCTCGAACGGATGCGCAGTGGTAACAGCGAGCGATATCGGGTGAGCAACTAACGCAACAAAACCCCTGATGCTGACTACCCTAATGTTTAATGTGCCGGGTGCACTCTATATATATTTACCTGTCCGCAGCTTCCGCTCGCTCCAGGCTCCCTCCGCTATCCATACACGCGCGTCACGTGGTTGCCTAGTAACGTGGGTGCATGTGTGACATCTGTCATCGCACACGCGCCCCTTACTAGGCAATCACGTGGAGCGCGCGTGTATGGACAGGGAAGGGAGCTCGAAGCAAGCGGCAGCCACGGACAGATAATGTATAGAGTGCACTGGGCACCAGGGAGGGGCACTAAACATTAAGGGGGACTGCGTGGGGTCGGCAAAGTGGCAGATGTGGTGACACAAGGCCGGTTCCTGATCGATTTCAGCATGAAATCGATCAGTAATCGGCCTTCGGTTTATGGGCAGCCGACAGATCTCTCTCTAATCAGGTTTGATCAGAGAGAGATTTGTCTCTAGGTCGAGTCCGCCATCATCACTAAATGTATGGCCACCTTAAATATCTGTATCTGAATTAGAGATTAGCTTCTGCTGCATGCATTGCTTGTGGCTACAATATAGTATAACCCTAACCCTGTACAATTCCCATATCATACTATACTGTCAGCAAACGTTGTCATTTACTGCCTCACGCTGGTTTCTAGGGACCAGCAGGTGAAATTTGCGAATTCTTTATGAAATCTCTCCATAAACAGAAGCAGCATCCGATCACACATGGTCGACCACCAAGCCCCTAAAACATTACGTTCTCATCACCATAATTTGCTACGTATCTCCAGAGCACTAGTGGAAAATGAATTCAAAAATTATTTGTAGTTTTTCATTAGACCGAATTTAAAGTATTGGTGGGAAAAAAGTGATCTTCGTACCTCATGCAGCCTCAGTTTGCTCCAATTTTGCTCTTCTTAGCTTTGCCAACCTTTAAACTATACAGGATTGTGTTCTTGAGTCAGTTAGTGAAACGTGAAAAGTTAGTGTTTGCACATGAGGTTCACCTGCCCCACCCTGCTGCCAGCTCAGGGGGTTTGTCAGCGTAGTGCGGTGGGTGAGTGGCGTGTACAGCCTCCTGTAGGCTCCCTGTGCCCATGCTGTCTCTGAATGATCCTCCAAACGAGATAAACAGAGGAACACCAAGAGCCCCAATAGTGTAGTATGTATTGACAAAGGGGGTAATGACAAAGAGTAATAGTTGTTATACTCACAAACATGGGTCACCAATAGGCAACCACTGTAAAGGCAGGTGGGGAGATTATCCTGACCCCACTCAGGAATAAGAAGTCGCTCTCTGTAGATAGTAGAAAAGGGTCGCAACCCTCCACCCAGGGAGGATACAATATTATATAGGAGAGAACAGAGGCGCCAAAAGGATAAAAGGGGTTTTAAAGGAGCTTAAAAGCCTCTGCAGAGGCGCTGAGTGTCGTTTGTTTTGCTAGATGCTGTAACTCCTTTTTCTATTGCCTGAGGAAGCGGGCGCTGACCCGTGAAACGCGTTGCTTTGTTTTATCTGGAGTTCGTTAATAGATAGACTGAATGTACAGTCGTGTTGTGTCTGCTTGGAGGGGGTAAGTCCATCACTGCCTCCTCTAATTACCAAGTTTTGGCTTTTAAGCTCCTTTAAAACCCCTTTTATCCTTTTGGCGCCTCTGTTCTCTCTGAATGATCCTCCGGTCCCCCGCCATGGCTTATGTTCGTTTGGCTCTTCACCATCCAACATAGCAACAGAATGCGTCATCAGCTGCACAGCTCCACGTCTGTACAGCCTCGCTCCTGCAATGTCACCCAAGGATCCCATCTGGTGACATCAATCAATTGTGTGTTAAAGAGAACCAGAGACGAAATACATAATAAATTTATGTATACCTGGGGCTTCCTCCAGCCCCATCAGCATGGATCGCTCCCACGCCGCTGTCCTCCGCCGCCTCTATCGCTGGTACCGGGTCCCGTCACTGCGGCCAGTCGACGCAAGCACAGTGAGCTCCCTTCGTACTGCGCAGGCACATGTGTAAAGCAGGCGCCGTGAGACGGAGGGAGTCCCTACCCCTACAGCTGGCCGCGTCCGGTGGAAGTGACGAGACCCGGTACCGGCAATAAAGGTGGTGGAGGACAGCGGCGTGGGAGCGATCCATGCTGATGGGGCTGGAGGAAGCCCCAGGTATGTATAAATCTATTATGTGTTTTCGTCTCTGGTCCTCTTTAAGTATTCATTGTTAGTTAGGAATAATAAAAATGTTTTAAAGAGGAACTGTAACCAAGGATTGAACTTCACCCCAATCAGTAGCTGATACCCCCTTTCCCATGAGAAATCTTTACCTTTTCTCTAATAGATCATCAGGGGGCGCTGTATGGCTGATATTGTGGTGAAACCCCTCCCACAGTGTGATGTCAGCACCTAGGTCCTGACATCACACTGTGGGAGCCGTGTTCCATTGTGTGAAATAGCTTTTACAACTGCCAAAAAAGCAAGCTGCATCTCCTTCCACAGACATCACCTTCCAGCAGTAAAGATGTCACCATGTGATAAATGTCAGAATGTAAATCAGGGAGAGGAAAGATTTTACAATGGGCAAACACTGACTAAATCATTTATACATAATTATTGTAAAGATTAAGCACTTTTTTCATTACTTTATTTTCACTGCAGTTCTTCTTTAACCACTTAAGCCTAACTGGAGGAAAATTTTCGTCCAGTTAGGCTGCGCGCACTCCCGCGGGTCGCGCGCGCTCCCGTGGGCCCCCCCGTGCGTGCCCCCGCTGCTGGCAGCTAGCCCACCGACCAGTGAAAGGGATTATAAATCCCTTTCGCTGATCGGACCCCCCCGGAGAAAAGCCGACAGCGTCTCTTCAGACGCTGCGGCTTTTCTGAGCTCTGGTCTCCTTTCTTCTGCCTGGGAGCGAGATCGATCGCTCCCAGGACTTTTTGATTGTGGCCAAATAGCAAATTACACCAAAAACACAGTATTAAATAAACACATTTAAAGAGACTCTGAAGCGAGAATAAATCTCGCTTCAGAGCTCATAGTTAGCAAGGGGCACGTGTGCCCCTGCTAAACCGCCGCAATAGCGCCGCTAAACGGGGGTCCCTTGACCCCCAAACCCCCCACTGTGACACTTGGTCGCAGACTTGGTCGTTCCTGGAGGCAGGGCTAACGACTGCAGCCCTGCCTCCAGCCGCGTCTGTCAGCGGCGCATCGCCACCTCTCGCCCGCTTATCTCTGTGAAGGAAGACTGAGAGGGGCGGGGGAGAGGCGGAGATATGCACTGACAGACGCGCGTGGGGCAGGGCTGCGGCGGTTAGCCCTGCCCCAACCAGGAAGCGCTCCCCCGCATTACGGAGGGGATTTGGGGGATCAGGGACCCCCGTTAAGCCGCGGGATATCGGCGGTTTAGCAGGGGCACACATGAGACTCTCTTTAAATACATTAAAAAAAATTCTGTTTACCTCCCACACCAAAAAATACCCACATACAAGTTTAAATTAAAAAAAAAACACATAAATAGTTACCTAAAGGTCTGAACTTTTTAAATATGCATGTCAAAGGAGTATATCAATATGATTTAATAAATTATGGGCTTCTAAATAGTGATGGACGCAAATTGAAAAAATGCACCTTTATTTCCAAATAAAATATTGTCGCCATACATTGTGATAGGGACATAATTTTAACGGTGTAATACCCGGGGCATATGGGCAAATACAATATGTGAGTTTTAATTATGGAGGCATGTATTATTTTAAAACTATAATGGATGAAAACTGAGAAATAATGAATTTTTACCGTTTTTTTCTTATTCTTCCTGTTAAAATGCATTTACAGTAAAGTGGCTCTTAGCAAAATGTACCACCCATAGAAAGCCTAATTGGTGGCGGAAAAAACAAGATATAGATCAATTCATTGTGATGAGTAGTGATAAAGTTATTGGCAAATGAATGGGAGGTGAAAGTTGCTCGGATGTAAAAAAAATGTCAACCCTGTGGGCTTAAAGGGATACTGTAGGGGGTCGGGGGAAAATGAGTTGAACTTACCCGGGGCTTCTAATGGTCCCCCGCAGACATCCTGTGTTGGCGCAGCCACTCACCGATGCTCCGGCCCCGCCTCCAGTTCACTTCTGGAATTTCTGACCTTAAAGTCAGAAAACCACTGCGCCTGCGTTGCCGTGTCCTTGATCCCGCTGATGTCACCAAGAGCGCACAGCGCAGGCCCAGTATGGTCTGTGTCTGCGCAATACACTCCTGGTGACATCAGCGGGAGTGAGGACATGGCAACGCAGGCGCAGTGGTTTTCTGACTTTAAAGTCAGAAATTCCAGAAGTGAACTGGAGGCGGGGCCGGAGCATCGGTGAGTGGCTGCGCGGGCACAGGATGTCTGCGAGGGACCATTAGAAGCCCCGGGTAAGTTCAGCTCATTTTCCCCCGACCCCCCTACAGTATCCCTTTAAGTGGTTAAACTCATGAACATTTTGAGGCTGGATTCACACTTGCATTGACTTGTGTTGAGTTGAATTGCAGCATTCTTTTTCAATAGAATGCAATGCAACTCAATGCAACTAAATGTGACTACAGCCTAAATATGCAGTAGATTCATCAACAAATTGGCTATCCTGATTACTGACTCCATTTTTACAGAGCACCTTCTAGTGCTGCCACCATACTGGGACACGCAGGACATCACCAAGGTGAAGGCCGTATCGGTGGCACCCGGCAGTGCGGAGTACACAGAGGTGGAGACCCTCTTTAGAAAGACCTGCCACATGAGAATCATCAAGGTAATGCTTAAATCTGAACCCCAAACTAAAGCTAAAGAAAACTTACCAAGCATACCAATAATATCTTCAGGAACGACGGAATGAGTTTTAGCCTTATCTAGTATAAAGAAGAAAGCGCAGTGTGTGGTTCTTTCCCTAACAGACAATGGGCTTGATTCAATAAGACAAATGGCATGCCTTATCAGAGATAATACACATTATTAGAGTTAACACGCCTTATCAGAGTCAACACACCTTTTCAGAGTAGCACTACGAACCTATGCCTGCTAATTGGCAATGACGAGAGCTCCAGTCCTGCCCTGAGCTCCTGCGGGTCCAATCACTTTAAAGGACATTATCCCCGCACTTTGATAGGCCCAGTAGGCTGCCTGTCACTTGACAGGCAGCCTATTGGCCAATCAAAGTGCAAAAAACGACCATGAATGCTCAATAATGTTGAGGTCTGGGGATTGTGGTGGCCAGATGAGATGCTCAACTTCATTAGACTGTTCCTCGTGCCATTCTTTAACAATTCTAGCTGTATGGATTGGGCATTATCATCTTGAAAGATGACATTCCCCTCCGGAAACAGTTCTTGAACCATAGAATGAACTTGGTCACCCAAAATTCCTAAATAGTCTCGGCTGTTAATTCTTCCATGAAGGGAAATCATTGGCACGGCGGATTTCCAAGAAATAGCACCCCAGAGCATCACAGAACCCCCGCCATGTTTTACGGTTGGGAGAAGGCAATCTGTAACGATTGCGGAATTATTTCCAAGGTCAGCGCACAAGATGTGTGTTGACACTGCGGAAATCCTCCACAAGCGTACGAAACAACAGAACCCAGCTTTGGTGTAATGCACTTGTAGAGGGAAATTCCCACCGGCAGATTTGAGCTGTGGAGTGCAGAGGAACAACCCCTCTGCACTGCCACAGATGTCAATAGGAATTGTACGAATTGCAACAATGCAGGGCAAGATAGCCCTGAGAAAAAGAGAGAGTGAGCACAGCGACAGAATGTATGTGTGTCCACCAATCTAGTCGCCACCCAGCGACGGTGAACACACAATAAGAGAGAGCAAAGGAACAGACAGGACTAACTACACGCGGTCTCCACACAAGAAGCGCAATAGCGACAAAGCGTACCAACCCTGACTAACCACAGAACAACGTAAACAAAAGAGAACGCGAACGCTTGCTAAACGGTTCCCTCACCGAGACTACAGCAAGCGTTCGATCCAGACAAGACAGACAGAAGGAGTAACCAGTAGCAACCGCAGCTATGGCCTACACTCCCAGAAGGAGTACAGAAGGAACCACCGCTACTACCGCTAGGGCGAATACGATCCAGACAGAGAGACAGATGGAGCAACCAGTAGCAACCGCTGCTCTGGCTTGCACCCCTAAGACAGAGTATAGAAGGAACCACTGCCACTACCGCTAGGGCGAATGCAATCCCAACAGACAGAGCGATTTCCTGTCGACCGCCGCTGGCGACAAGACAATCGCAATAGACAAGACAGAACTAGGCAATACAGATAATCAACAACCTAACTATGCTAGAAGGAATGCTAGTGCTCTCCCAAGGATTACTCTAAGATAATCTTAACAAACAATATGCAGAGAGCTGAGACTCAAGGTAAGTCTAGCAGGAACAAACCATCATGACCAGCAAGGGATTCTGGGAGGAAATGGTATTTATACTGCAAGCCATCAAAGGAAGCAGCTAAGCAATTTGCATGCCAAGTGGATGCAAATTCTTCACCAGAGCAGCAGCTCAGCAAGTTGCAGAGTGAAGACAGGTCTCCTTTCCAGGGACCTGCAGCACTCAGACTTACAAAATGGTCAAAAAGCTGTCTGCCTGTGCAGACAGCAGAGCAGATCATTACACAGTCTGGATGAAATGCTTCTTTCGGCTGTCTCCAAATGTACATTCGGTCGGAAATAAGGTAAACGATGATTTGTCAGAGAAAATCACATTTTTCCACTGCTCGAGGGAGCAATTTTGGTGGTTTCTACACCACTCTAAACGCTTTGAAACATTTGTCTTTGAGAGCAGAGGTTTTATAATTGCAGTTCTTCCGTGGAATCCAGATTTGTGCAGCTCCCGACGAACAGTTTTTGTGGAAACTGGGTTCTGTAGGTGTTCATTCAGCTCTGCAGTGATTTTAGGAGCTGTGGTCTTGCAAGCTTTTCTAACAATTCGATTTAGAGTCCGATGGTCTCTCTCAGACATCTTCAACTTTCGGCCACAACTGTGCTTTGCTGAGGATGTTTTTCCTTCTCTTTTCTTTCAAAGGCAGTCATTACTTTTGAGACAGTACCTCTTGAAATGCAAAGCATTCGGGCAGTTTCTGTTACACTAGCGCCTGCCATACGAGCACCAACAATTTGGCCTCTTTGAAAGTCTGAGAGATCTGCCATTTTTATAAATTATAACCAACTTTTGTGTAAACATCTGTAAAAAAACAATTAGAGAGGGCTATAGGGCTGTATTTGCTATGCCTATTTAACATTAAATCTCAAGCAACCAGAAAACACACTTATCAGTCAATCCCTGTTGGTGCCGGATAACCAGGACTCTACTGTATATGCATTTATATGAGACCAGCCCGGCTCAGACCATCCTGAGGTATAAAAGGGAGTGGGGGAAAATATTCCATAGACCATAAGATACCAGAAATATAACTGGCCAATCGCTATTTCTGATGTCCTGAGATCTTCCTCGACTTATGTCATGTTTATTATATCCTTTATTGCAGATTGAGAGGATCCAGAACAAGCACTTATATGAAAGTTACCAGATAAAAAAGAACAGCATAGATACGAAGAACAATACAAAGAACAACGAGAGACGGCTCTTCCATGGCACAAACCAAACCATCACAGACGGCGTGAACAACAACGGGTTTAACCGGAGCTATGCCGGCAACAATGGTAAGACCAGACTCCTGTTATTGTGAACTGTGAGTTCTGCACAAGCACAGATTATAGCATGGCCCGACCAGGGGGGACGTCTACACCCCAATGACAGGAGACCAGGGGGACATCTACACCCCAGTGACAGGAGACAACAATGGCTGGAGACCAGGGGGACATCTACACCCCAATGACATCAGACCAGGGGACATCTACACCCCAATGACAGGAGACCAGGGGGACATCTACACCCCAATGACAGGAGACCAGGGGATATCTACACCCCAATGGCAGGAGACCAGGGGGACATCTACACCCCAATGACAGGAGACCAGGGGATATCTACACCCCAATGATAGGAGACCAGGGGGACATCTACACCCCAATGACAGGAGACCAGGGGACATCTATACCCCAATGACAGGAGACCAGGGGACATCTACACCCCAATGACAGGAGACCAGGGGGACATCTACACCCCAATGACAGGAGACCAGGGGACATCTACACCCCAATGACAGGAGACCAGGAGACATCTACACCCCAATGACAGGAGACCAGGGGGACATCTACACCCCAATGACAGGAGACCAGGGGACATCTATACCCCAATGACAGGAGACCAGGGGGACATCTACACCCCAATGACAGGAGACCAGGGGACGTCTACACCCCAAAGACAGGAGACCAGGGTGACATCTACACCCCAATGACAGGAGACCAGGGGGACATCTACACCCCAATGACAGGAGACCAGGGGACATCTACACCCCAATGACAGGAGACCAGGGGGACATCTACACCCCAATGACAGGAGACCAGGGGACATCTACACCCCAATGACAGGAGACCAGGGGGACATCTACACCCCAATGACAGGAGACCAGGGGACATCTACACCCCAATGACAGGAGACCAGGGGGACATCTACACCCCAATGACAGGAGACCAGGGGGACATCTACACCCCAATGACAGGAGACCAGGGGGACACCTACACCCCAATGACAGGAGACAAGGGGGACATCTACACCCCAATGACAGGAGACCAGGGGACCACATCTACACCCCAATGACAGGAGACAAGGGGGACATCTACACCCCAATGACAGGAGACAAGGGAGACATCTACACCCCAATAACAGGAGACACGGGAGACATCTACACCCCAATAACAGGAGAAAAGGGGGACATCTACTCCCCAATGACAGGAGACAAGGGGGACATCTATACCCCAATGACAGGAGACCAGGGGACATCCACATCCCAATGACAGGAAACCAGGGGGACATCTACTTACCAATGACAGGAGACCAGGGGACATCTACACCCCAATGACAGGAAACCAGGGGGACATCTACGCCCCAATGACAGGAGACCAGGGGGACATCTACACCCAAAAAAAGGAGACCAGGGGGACATTTACACCCCAATGACAGGAGACAAGGGGGACATCTACACCCCAATGACAGGTTACCAGGGAGACGTCTACACCCCAATGACAGGAGACCAGGGGGACATCTACACCCCAATGACAGGAGACTTGGGGGACATATACCGGAGGTTCGGCTGTTACTGTTGTCATCGGAGTTCCAGTGTTACTGGGTAGATTTTTGCTATGAAGGTAACAGCAATTTTTCTTCTCATTGGTGCAGCTACAGCGTTAGGAAAAGGGACGTATTTTGCCGTGGACGCCAATTACTCAGCCGATGACACGTACTCCAAACCGGACGCAAATGGATATAAGTACATGTACCTGGCCCGGGTGTTGACAGGGGAGTGCTGTAAAGGAAATAACAGCATGATTGTGCCTCCAAGTAGGAATCCGGCAAACCCCACCGACCTATACGACAGCGCCGCAGACAACGTTAATAATCCCACCGTGTTTGTGATATTTAGTGATACTCAGGCCTATCCCGAGTACCTCATCACCTTCACCAAGTGACCTAATTCTCCGGGGCGCACCTGGGCGCATGACGCTGCTATGACATCACACACGCTGTGCCTATGATGTGGGGGGGGGGGGACAGAGGAGAAGCAGATACTGACCTGGTAGCAGCTTCCGTCTCAGGGCAATCACACCGCTCATCAGTTCCATGGTTGGTAAGCCTGGCCGGTTGTGGCTAGACGGTGACTTCCTTTTCTTACACTCCACCAAAGACCGAATAAAACAGCTTGAACGCCAAAGGCGGTGCATCACTTTGACAGAGGAACATCTCCAGTTCTAATGAGTGAAGGAGAAGCAAAACGCCTTCTAGAACAGGAAGACTTGTCCGATTGGAGCTTCCTTATGTTCTCTGGCTATTATCCGGCCTGTAGGAAGTTCTACAGAAATATTTCAGACACTCCAAGTTTTAACAGTCCTACAACATTTTATTAGATACATATAGTAGATTTGTGCCATAATACGATTGTAACCAATGAGATTACTGTTGTTTTTATTCCCCACAATATACAGTCCAGTAATTTGTCTCATCGGAGTGAAAGGGAACATTGTGATTGTATTGCTGTGTGTGTATCAGTGTGGTTAGATCTATTTGTTTCCAGTCAGCATCAATACTGAAATTACGGTAACATTTGCCATGTGTAGGTGCCATAGGGGATTGTACAATACCTGTACACACACATATTGAGGTCCTGTTTTCACAAGTCCAGTGTCTACCACAACTATTGGGGATTGGACAATCATTGTTACATAGTTATTTGGGTTGAAAAAAAACATACATCCCTTTAAGAGAGTCTGAACCCATTTTAAAAACTAGGTTTTACCTTTTATTTAGCTTAAGGATAATGGTCACTGCTAAAACGCTGCATTCCTGCGGCAGAACGAGGGTTTTATAACCCCCAAATCCCCAGGACGAAAACCGGGGAGCGCTTCCTGATAGAGGCAGAGCTTAGGGCTGTAGCTCTGCCTCTACTCGCATCAGTCCCCGCTGATCGCCGCCTCTCTCTGCCCCTCTCAGTCTTCTTTCACTTGGAGGGGTGGGGAGAGGCGGAGATCTGCTGGCAGATTGACACGAATGGAGGCAGTGCTGCAGCGCTAGGCTCTGCCTCCCCGGGCAGCAAAATCCACGATTTTGAAAGTCGTGGATTTCTGCCCTAGGATTTGGGGGTTATAAAACCTTCGTTCTGCAGCGTTTTAGCAGTGACAATCATCCTTAAAGAGAACCAGAGACAAAGCACCCACATGTATTTTACCATATATATCAATGGGAACATGACAGTAAACACCTACCCTGGTCTCTGTTTCATTCTTCTCTGCTAAATCTGCCTGTTATCAGCTTTGATAAGAATCCCCGACTGAGCATTCAGTCTAGTTTTCACCTGAATGATTATAGCTGAGTCAGTCTTCTGTGATGTCTTTTCAAGCCCAAGTCTGCCCCTTGTGTCTCTGCTTTGCTGCTATTTATCCTCGAAGCAGCAAAGCAGAGCCACAAGGGGGCAGGCTTGGGCTTGAAAAGACATCACAGAAGACTGACTCAGCTATAATAAATCCGGGAAAAGCCAGACTGAATGCCCAGGTGGGGATTCTTATCGGGGCTGATAACAGGCAGATTTAGCAGAGAAGAATGAAGCAGAGAGCAGGGTAGGTGTTTACTGTCATGTTCTCATTGATATATATGGTAAAATACATGAGGGTGCTTTGTCTCTGGTTCCCTTTAACCAGCTGAGCGGTCTGGACGAGCTCAGCTCGTCCAACACCGCCAGCGGCTGCCGCTCAGGCCCTGCTGGGCCGATTTTAACGAAATAAAAAGCAGCACACGCAGCCGGCACTTTGCCAGCCGCGTGTGCTGCCTGATCGCCGCCGCTCTGCGGCGATTCGCCGCGAGCAGCGGCGAAAGAGGGCCCCCCTAGCCGCCTGAGCCCAGCGTAGCCGGAACAAAAAGTTCCGGCCAGCGCTAAGGGCTGGATCGGAGGCGGCTGACGTCAGGACGTCGGCTGACGTCGATGACGTCACTCCGCTCGTCGCTATGGCGACGATATAAGCAAAACAAGGAAGGCCGCTCATTGCGGCCTTCCTTGTTTATTCTGGGCGCCGGAGGCGATCGGAAGATCGCCTCCGGAGCGCCCTCTAGTGGGCTTTCATGCAGCCAACTTTCAGTTGGCTGCATGAAATAGTTTTTTTTTTATTTAAAAAAAACCCTCCCGCAGCCACCCTGGCGATTTAATCAGAACGCCAGGGTGGTTAAGCTAAATAAAAGATAAAAACTATTTTTTAAACTGGCTTCAGAGTCTCTTTATTTCTGCCAAAAAGTAATGTACAACACCAGCCTGCACCCTAACACATCCCTGTTGATCCAGAAGAAGGTGAAAAACCCCTTAGAAGACTTGGGCCAATTAGCCCCAAAAGGGGAAAAAAAATTCCTTCCCAACTCAGGATACTGCCCTCTGATGTATTTATACATGTTAATTAGATCTCCTTTAAGGCGTCTTTTCTCCAAACTAAGTAAGTCCAGTTTATCTAACCTTCCCTGGTGAGACCTTCCATCCCTCTGTTCAGTTTTGTAGCTCGTCTCTGCACCTGCTCCAAAACTGCAATATCTTTCCTGTAATGTGGTGCCCAGAACTGAATTCCATATTCCAGATGTGGCTTTACTAGAGAGCTAAACAGGGACAGAATAAAGCTAACATCCCGAGATTTTATTTCCCTTTTAATGCATTCCCAAATATTATTTGCTTTAGCTGCAGCTGCTTGGCATTGAATATGATTATTTAACTTAAGTCAGCGCGTTCTCCTAAGTGCCTCTCCAAGTTTGATGTTCTTGTCTGTATTTTGTATGGTGCTAGACTATCGGTATGACCTAGATGCATGTCTTCATCTACTAGGACATTAAAAAATAAACTGAAGGGCACTGGACCCAGTACCAACCCCTGTAGTACCCCTCTGCTAACAGTCACCCATATTGAATAAAATCAACTGACTACAACTCTTTGTTTTCTGTCCATTAGCCAGTTCTCTATCCGTACACACAGACTCTTCCCCAGTCCTTGCATTCTCAACTCAGTCGATCTGTACACATTTCAGTTTCAGCCAATCACTGTTTTATCTTAACCAATATTTTAACCATTTATCTTTTTATGGGGAAAAGGATTTCATTATTGCTTGATTTTCCTCTGTGGCCCAATCTTTGTATCAGGCTGAGGAATCAGGGTTAATTGTGCCATATGTGGCCTTCCTAATGATCATACCCTCCTGGACAGTGCTCCGTGTATCCAGAGTGCAGCCTGAGCAGAGCTCCTCCCCCTGTGGACAGAGAAAGCACTGTGCCCACCTCCATGTATCCAGAGTGCAGCATGAGCAGAGCTCCTCCCCCTGTGGGCAGGGAAAGCACTGTGCCCACCTCCATATATCCAGAGTGCATCCTGAGCAGAGCTCCTCCTCCAGTGGGCAGAGCAAGCACTGTTCCCACCTCCGTGTATCCAGAGTGCAGCCTGAGAAGAGCTCCTCCTCCTGTGGGCAGGGCAAGCACTGTGCCCAACTCCATGTATACAGAGTGCAGCCTGAGCAGAGCTCCTCCCCCTGGGGGTGGGAAAAGCACTGTGTCCACCTAAGCGCAGGATACGCCTGTTCTGTGTCTGCCTCTCCTCTTAGATTGTAAGCTCTTTGGGGCAGGGCTGTCTCTCCTGGTGACCTGTGCCATTATAGCTCCTCATATTGTATGTTTGGCACGTGATAGGAGTCTGTATGGGAGAGATACATCAGCAATAGCAGCTGCAATGTACAGTCATGCTTTATATTCTGGATTTTTATGAATAAAGCTTCTTCTGTTAGCATGAAGGGCTCTGTGTCTTCTGAGGAATGTGGCAGCACTGCATAAATATAGAGGGAATAAACAGTATGACAAGTTATAAGTCTGCCTGCGGGTCCTATGATGGTCAATAGATCTGCAGAACACTTCCAGGCCTGGTGCGTAACACACAGGGGGAGGCACAGCGCAAGCAGCCCTTCTGTCTCCACCTCATCAGTGCGCTCAGTACCATGCATAATCTATGTCTATTAGTATTCTACTATCCGTAGTTTCATTGGACTTGTACCTTCCTGACTCCCAACATCCCCCCAAACTCCCTTCCTGACCCAAATATAAGACCTGATCATGGAAAGGACCAGTGCTAGACAATATAATGGGCCCCATCAAATTTACTTAAAGGACAACTAAAGTGAGAGGGATACGGAGGCTGCCATATTTATTTTCTTTTAAATAATACCAGTTACCTGGCAGCCCTGCTGATCTATTTGGCTGCAGTAGTGTCTGAATCACACCAGAAATAGGCATGCAGCTAATATTGTCAGATCTGACAATAATGTCAGAAACACCTGGACCTATATGTAATTAACTTTTTCTCTTTAGTTTTCTCGTTGGTGATATTGTCAAAATTGTCAATAAAATGCATTTTAAACCACCAGCAAGCAAGAAAATACTCCAAATAATTATTATAGTACCCTTTTCACCTAATTTTTGGTACTTTTTCAGATGCAAAGTGCTGAAAAGTTATTTTAAATAGAAGATAAAAAATTATCTCCTAGGAGAAAACGCAGGAGAAAAGCATAATTGCAGATGGGCCTGGTCTGCTGCATGCTTGTTCAGGGGCTATGGCTAAAAAACAGAGTCAGAAGATCACCAGGACTGCCAGGCAATGGCCTCAATTCACTAAGCTTATCTCCTGTCTTTAATAACTCTTCTAGAGTTGTTACCATGGTGATAAGGCATGTAGTATTCAGGAAACATTTTACCTCAGGCAAACCTAAAGTTAACTCTTCTGTCTTTAAGCTAACTCTCCAATCCTTAAAATAACTCCAGAGTTAAAGACAGGCTGTTCATTAACTGCGTGTGAAAAGAACTACAGAGGAGGTAACTTAAGCAATGACGAGATAAGATAACTCTCTCACTGTGTGGAGGTAAGTTTTCTCTTGCCTTATTATCTCCAGCATGATCTTAGTGAATTGAGGCCATTGTGCATTATTTTCAAGGAAATAAATATGGCAGCCTCCATATCCACCTCAATTCTGGTGTCCTTTGAAAGAACTTGTCAGCACCTAGCCATTGAAGAAGTTCAAAAAAGTAGTTTAGAAAGTAATATCAAACTTCTTGTGAGTATTTTCTTACTGTAAGCCCTATAACAAAAAGAGTGTAACTTACCTGGGGCTTCTACCGACCCCCACGCCGGGACAAAACAATCGTCCGGTTCCCCGCCGCCGCTCACATCGGTTTTTTGTGACCTTCCGGTTTTGTTGCATAATCTTCAAAAACGCACATAATGAAAGTCAATGGTATGCGTTTTTCATGGGCGTTTATATGCATTTTTAAAAATATTTTGTGATTGTCATGATCGCTGCTGCAGCAGGTACTGCTGGCAGTAGTAGTGCTGCAGCTCAGGCAGTTCTGATCTCTTTCCATGCAAGCTGCATAGCTTTGTCTGCCTTTTCCTGCTGTCAGCTTGTGACTGATTATGATTCACCTGTGTGGGAATCTGCATGTCTGCTCCCATTGGATGACCTCAGTATAAAGATCTGCTTCCTGCAGGACTCCTCGGGTTATCATAGCTTCAGTTTAAGCCTGTCTTGCTGTCGCTTCAGCCCCCGATCGTGTTTCTTGTTCTAAAGATACTTTGCTGGTCTTTGCATCATATATTGGTTCATTGCCAATATATATGCATACCAGCACGTTTATTATTTTCCTTGTATTCGTGTTACGTTGATACATCAGTGTCGCTGATATATACGTACACGAACTGTTTATATCCTGTGTGCAGTTAGTCAGCTTTCCAGCACGTTTTGGTAGGTTGCGCGTATCGTGATCACCCGTGCTGAGTTAGTTTCCCTGCTCCTGGTTCTGTTTGTGGATTGCGTTCATCTCTGCGAAGAGATAACGAATCCTTCTGAATCCTGTTCTGTTACCGTTTGTGGATTGCGTTCATCTCTGCGAAGAGATAGCGAATCCTTCTGAGTCCTGTTCCCTGTATTGCTCCAGTCCTAGTCAGTGTTCCTGCTTATGTCATATATCGGTTCATTGCCGATATATACATATGTTAGTCAGACGTTACAAATAGTTTCGTTGATAGCTGTAATTGTAATACGCTAGGAAAACATACTTATTGTATATTTGTCTGTGTTACGTTCATCTATCTTGATCCTGCTATTTCCTGACTATCCTGTCCTGTCTTTGTGAGGCACGCCATCGCTGCAACGCATTGGCTGCCTCATTCCAGTCTGTCTTGTTGTGGACGCTTGCTGTCACTAAGTAGCGGCTAGCTAGCAAGCGTTCATTCTGTCTACCTGTCCTGATCTCCTCAGTTCTGGTTTATGCGCTCAGCGCTACCTTGCGCTGAGACGTTATCGTGAAAGTATTGTTTGTGGCTGTCGGATCTGCACCGGCTCTGTGCGCCACAATCTCCTATTGGAGTCAGTCCTCCCCTCCACTACACTAGGGATAGGCCATTTCCTTGTGCTAGTGTGTGTACCTCCTCCACGTCAGCTCATGCGTTGCATGCTGACTGAGGGGAATACACCACCAAGCCTTACAGCGATGTACCCTATTTTTCGGCATATAAGACGCTCCGGCATATAAGACGCACCTTGGTTTAGAGGGCAAAAATAAGGGAAAAAAAATAAACTAAACCTAGGTGCGTCTACACTGCCGGGGCGTCTTATGGACCTTTTACCCCCTAAAACTGCCTCTAAGCTACTCTATCTACACTACACTAATCCCTGCTGCCCTAACAACTAAACTACACAGCAATACAATACACTACACTACCACAACACATTAATACACTTCACTACACTATGCTACACTACACTACCACAACACTACCACAACACACCACTGCAATACCCTTCACTACACTATACTACACTACAATGCACTGACACAACAAACAGCTTCACTACACTACACTGTACTATACTAACACTAAGCTGCACTACAATGACATGAATACTACACCTGTTCCTGCCGCCATGCTCCTCTTCCCCTCGCTTCAGCTCCGATCCTCTTCACCTCCTCAGGCGCAGTTCTCGGATGCCACCTCCGCCGCCAGGTCCTCCTCTCCTGTGAAGGGGAAAAGAAAACATTAGTGGCATTGTCCCCCTCTCCTGCCGCGATCCGCTCGGCGCTGCCACTCACGGAAAGCCGCTGCCGTCCCCTCTGCCGCTACACGCCGAGTGTCCATCCTCTTGCCCTCCTACTTCCTGTTTACATCACGTGCAGCCGCGTCATGCGTAGCTGAACTTCCCTGCGCACTCTGCAACATTTTTTTGGGTGCATTTGGCATATAAGACGCACCCAATTTTTCCCCCCTGTTTTGGGGAAGAAAAAGTGCGTCTTATATGCCGAAAAATACGGTATTTCCGCTTCCTGTTGTCTACCTAGTTATTTGCACAAAACGCAATTGACAAACACATGAGAAATGTATACAAAACGCATATGCGTTTTGTATATGCGAAATGCAAACGCATAAAAATGCACGTAAAACGCATCTGCGGTTAAAAAAAAATGGTAACGCAAACGCAACAAAAACGCCTTCATCCCATTCAGTATCTGATACTCTTTTACATGAGAAATCTATTCCTTTTCACAAACGGATCATTAGGGGGCGCTGTATGACTGATCTTGTGCTGAAACCTCCCACAGGAAACTGAGGACCATGGTCCTGGCAGTTTCCTGTCTGTGAACCTCATTGCATTGTGGGAAATAACTGTTTACAGCTGTTTCCAACTGCCAAAACAGCAAGCAGCAGCTACATCACCTGCCAGCAGTAAAAGTGTCACCATGTGATAAATGTCAGAATGTAAATCAGGGAGAGGAAAGATATTACAATGAGCAAACACTGACTAAATCATTTATACATAATTATGGTAAAAATGAAGCACTTTTTTTTATTACATTATTTTCACTGGCGTTCCTCTTTAAAACTTGCCCTTTTCATGTGTGCACCTACCCTCAAAGGTATTTTACTGAGAAGCTTCAAAAATAACTCCTTGAGGGCGGAAAAAAAAAAACTGAGACAAGTTAACAGAATAGAGGCCAAGGAGCCAGAAATAGTCACCAGACGGTCCTGTTCTGCCTCTGATACGCCCAGCAGGTGTTTGTGTTTTTACAGAGAGGCCAGCTCTTCAAGTGGGGAGAATGCTGCATTGTAATTCCCACCAACATCCTTACCTCTCCTCCCTTCACTGGAATGTGAACTGCTGTGAGATACTTTCACTTTCCAGAGTGACCTCATTTCTGAGAACTGATCCTCCTCTGAGCAGAGCAAGAGGCTCTGACTGGGTGTCAGCACAAGGTACACGGCTCCTGATGTGTCTGTTGCGTGATGAGTAGAGATGGCCTGAACCTCCGATTTTCGGTTCGCGAACTTTCGCGGAAAGTTCAGTTTGCGCGAATTTTCGCGAACCGCAATAGACTTTAATGGGGAGGCGAACTTTGAAAACTAGAAACACTTATGCTGGCCTGAAAAGTGATGGAAAAGATGTTTCAAGGGGTCTAACATCTGAGTTTTTGCATGGATGAGTGGGATAGACGCCAAAAGTCCCGGGGAAAAATCTGGATTTGACGCAAAGCAGCATTTTAAGGGCAGAAATCACTTTGAATGCTAAATTGGAGGCTTAAAGTGCTTTAAAACATCTTGTATGTGTATACATCAATCAGGGAGTATAATTAGAGTACTGCTTCACACTGACACACCAAACTCACTGTGTAACGCACCGCAAACATCTGTTTGTGTAGTGATGGCCGTGCTGGACTGGTGCGCAACATGGCCAGAGTGTAGGCCGTGGCGGTTTTCAAGCCCATATGGTCGGCGGGCTGTGGTAGCTCAATGATAGAACAACAGTGACTGTCCAGCTGATCAAATTTGGTCTGACCACAATGAAGCAACAACCTTATTATCTTCTTGTATGTAGGTAGGCATAGATAGGTGCCCCAGTTTAGGTAGGTAGGTGTCCCAGTATAGGTAGATAGGCATAGGTAGGTGCCCCAGTATAGGTAGATAGGCATAGGTAGGTGCCCCAGTAGTTAGCTAGGCATAGGTAGGAGTCCCAGTATAGGTAGGTAGGCATAGGTAGGTGTCCCAGTATAGGTAGGTAGGTGCCCCAGTAGTTAGCTAGGCATAGGTAGGAGACCCAGTATAGGTAGGTAGGCATAGCTAGGTTTAACATCTGCAACTATGGTGGCTGCGGACACGCAGGGTATACCCGCAGCCACCTTTGTTCCCTGTTCACAGGCCTCATCCGTTCCGTCGGCGTCTAGCACGCCGGGAACGGTACTGTCTCGTGCTCAAAGGGTCGCTGTATCGCGCGGGCACGCGCGGAGACAGGATCTTTATGCTAGAAGAAGGCGCGTCAGCTGACCTGCCGGTCGGCTGACGTCAGAGGTGACTCACGCCGCTCGGATTGGCTGATTAGTGAGGGGCGCGGCTGTGAGCTCTTCTCGGCTTCTTAAGCCTTCACTGGTCATTCGCAACTCGTCTGCTGTTGCGAATACACTCGTGTTAGCGCTCAGACCTTAGACTAGTATCTGGTGTGCTTTGATCTGGGAGGAAACCAGGGATTTCACACAAGACTAGGACTATTGTTATATTGTATTACTGATTACCTGTGTATGATTCTGGCTATACTCTGACCTTGCTATTGCTTATCGATTCTGTACTTCTGCCTATCTGACTTAGTTGCTGAACCTCTGCCTTATAACTCACTATTCTTCTGCCTCACGTTTCTGTACTGTATTCGCCTCTCAGTTGCCAAACCTTGTCTGTCTGACCTCTCTACTCACCAGTGGGCCCTTGCCACTGGTGAGGTGCTCTTTTGATTAAATACCCACCAGCTCCTCTGGTGAGGTATAGTTTAAGTGATACAGCTCCTGTGACTGATAGTACCTTACCAGCTCCTCTGGTAAGGTCTAGTTAAACTATTCAATCACTCCTGTTGTTAGTTCTTTACCAGCTCCTCTGGTAAGAACTATTATTTATACTACTGCTGTTGCAGCTAGTACCCACCAGCTCCTCTGGTGAGGGCTAGCACTGTTATTGCAGCTAGTACCCACCAGCTCCCCTGGTGAGGGCTAGCACTGTTATTGCAGCTAGTACCCACCAGCTCCCCTGGTGAGGGCTAGCACTGTTATTGCAGCTAGTACCCACCAGCTCCCCTGGTGAGGGCTAGCACTGTTGTTTCAGATAGTACTCACCAGCTTCTCTGGTGAGATCTATCCATTTAATCTACTGTTGCACCAAACACCTTACACCTCTGTTTCTCAGCCGTCTATACTTGCATTATTGGTTATACTGCAGATCATCACATAATCGGGTATAGAGTCTGTATTATTGGTGATTCTGCAGATCACACAATAATCAGACGTCTGTGTGCTACACCAATCGTTACAGAACAGCAGACCAGAAATAATATAGAGACACTGTGCAATCGGGTGGATCTGCTGGCTACCACCGTTAATGAGCTCATCAAACCGGTTAACGTGCAGCAGACCCAGATTGACCAGCTGATTCAAACAGTTAACCGTTTGAAAGACCCTAAGGCACAAGTGTCCTCCCCTCATGTGATAGAACCCAGGATGCCCCCTCCTGAAAAATTTTCGAGGCATCGCTCTGATTTTCTAAATTTTAAACACCGGTGTTTATCATATTTTGAGTTACGGCCAGTATCGTCAGGTACAGAACGTCAGAGGGTTACATTAATTAAGACATTATTATCTGGGGATTCGCAGTCTTGGGCTTATAGTCTCCCTCAGGAGCATGAGGCTTTGGCCTCAGTTGATGACTTTTTTAAGGCAATGGCAGTTATATACGATGATCCCAATTTAGCAATGACCTCAGAAAGGAAATTGAAGGCCCTCAGGCAGGGGCATAATCCTGTCGAAACTTACGCAGCTGAGTTTAGGAGATGGGCAGTGTCAGCCAGATGGGGGCAGTATGCACTTTTAGATTGCTTTTTATCGGGGTTATCTGATGCAGTTGCCGACTTAATGTTGGGACACCCCGAACTTAAATCATTGGACGAGGCCATCTCACTGGCTATCAAAATTGATCGGCGAGTTCGCTATCAGAAGCAAGTTCGGGGTAAAGTACCAGGGAGATTTGCTTCTGGTACCTTTTCTGCTTCAGTGTCTTCCTCTCCACCTCATGATGAGCCAATGCAGATTGGGCAAACCAAGCTCAAGGAGGTCGAGAAAAACAGGAGACGCAATGAAGGTATCTGGTTGTCCCAAGAAGGCGGAAAACTCTATCGCCTAGGAGTAGCTGGAGGTACTACCCTAGGCGATCCAGTCTTACCTCTAAACAATAAACGTCTATTACTCCCGTGCTCTATCACCTGGGAGGGGCAGGTTCACTCCACCCAGGCTTTTATAGACTCGGGTTCGGCTGTGAATGTTATGGCTTATGATTTCGCTATCAAATTCAGTTTTCCTTTAACTTCTGTGGGACGACAGGTGCAGATTACAGCAGTGGATGATTCCCCATTACTGATTAAGCAGTCCATCACCCAAACTCCTGTATTATTATGCCAACTAGGGGTCTTACATAAGGAACAAATACTGTTTCTGGTACTCAAGATGTCCACCTCCACCATCATTCTGGGTATGCCGTGGCTTAAAAAACATTCTCCTCAGATTGACTGGAGTTCCAGACAGTTATTGAGCTGGTCTCCTTACTGTCATTATCATTGTTTGGAGAAAGTTACCATAGCCGCCACCGAAATTCAAGTGGAGGGGACTTCTGAGTCATCCTCTCAACCCCCTGAGATGGATTCCTGGGTGGATTGGGTACCTACATTAAGCCCATTCCAACAAGAGGTCCCTGAAGGGAAACCAGAGGGGGTTCTATTTGTACCATTGCAGTTCAGATTTAAGATTCTTCATACCTTCCATACCCATTAAAAAAATGCCGGTCACCCAGGGATTGCTCGCACCCAGGAGTTGTTGGACCGTTGTGTCTGGTGGCCCTCAATAGTGTCGGATTGTAAGGAATTTGTCGGTAATTGCTCTGTATGTGCTAGGAGTAAGTCGTCTAGACGGGCTCCTGTTGGTACCTTACAGTCACATCCGGTGCCTGAGCAGCCATGGACCCATGTGTCCATGGACTTTGTGGGCGAACTGCCTAGATCAGAAGGTAAAACAGTCATATGGGTGGTAGTCGATAGGTTCAGCAAGATGGCCCATTTTATTCCCTTGGACGGACTCCCCACTGCACAGGAGCTGGCAGAGCTCTTCATCCATCACATTTTCAGACTGCATGGGATACCGGAAAATGTGGTGTCAGATAGGGGAGTCCAGTTCGTGTCCAGGTTTTGGAGGGCCTTCTATCATCATATGGGAATGAATCTATCGTTTTCCTCCGGGTGCCACCCACAGACTAACGGGCAGACCGAAAGGGTCAATCAGTCTTTAGGGCAGTTCCTTAGATGTTACGTAGCTGATGCTCAGATGAATTGGGTAAAATTCTTGCCTTTTGCAGAATTAGCCCATAATAATTTGAAATGTAATTCCTCGGGATTCTCCCCTTTTCATGTGGTAACGGGGAGATCACCGAAATTCTCTCCTCTGCCGGTGGTGTCATCACCTTTCCCGGCCTTGGAGGAGTGGCAAGGGACATTGAAGGAGATCTGAGGGAAAGTCAAAGGGAACTTAAAAAGTGCTTTTGCTACCCAGAGAAGACAGGCAGTTCTATGGAATGGAATTTTGTTCCAGGAGATTTAGTGTGGGTTTCTACTCAACACTTGGCCTTAAAGCAACCTTCTGCTAAACTGGGTCCCAAATTTATAGGGCCATACCCTGTGTCCAAAAGGGTCAACAAGGTTACCTATGTTGTCTCGCTCCCACCCAGTTTCAGAGGTGGTAGAACGTTTCATGTGTCCCTCTTGAAACCTGCTGTGCATGTGGATTCCTCCCCCCCCCCCCCCCCCCCGTGGTGATTGATGGAGAACCAGAGTACGAGATAGAGCAGATCTTTGATTCTCGGGTGGTGCGTAACTCCATACAGTGCCTAGTCCACTGGAGAGGGTATAGTGCAGAGGAGAGATCTTGGGTACCTGCTTGTTGCATGCATGCAGAAGAACTCAGGAAGCAGTTTCATAGATTGCATCCTGACAGGCCAGGTGGATCGTGTGCGGAGTCCACACCTAGGGGGGGGGTTACTGTAACATCTGCAACTAAGGCGGCTGCGGACACGCAGGGTATACCCGCAGCCGCCTTTGTTCCCTGTTCACAGGCCTCATCCGTTCCGTCGGCGTCTAGCACGCTGGGAACTGTACTGTTTCGTGCTCATAGGGTCGCTGTATCGCGCGGGCGCGCGCGGAGACAGGACCTTTATGCTGGAACAAGGCGCGTCAGCTGACCTGCCGGTCTGCTGACGTCAGAGGTGACTCATGCCACTTGGATTGGCTGATTGGTAAGGGGCGCGGCTGTGAGCTCTCCTCGGCTTCTTAAGCCTTCACTGGTCATTGGCAACTGGTCTGCTGTTGCGAATACACTCGTGTTAGCGCTCAGACCTTAGACTAGTATCTGGTGTGCTTTGATCTGGGAGGAAACCAGGGATTTCACACAAGACTAGGACTATTGTTATATTGTATTACTGATTACCTGTGTATGATTCTGGCTATACTCTGACCTTGCTATTGCTTATCGATTCTGTACTTCTGCCTATCTGACTTAGTTGCTGAACCTCTGCCTTATAACTCACTATTCTTCTGCCTCACGTTTCTGTACTGTATTCGCCTCTCAGTTGCCAAACCTTGCCTGTCTGATCTCTCTACTCACCAGTGGGTCCTTGCCACTGGTGAGATGCTCTTTTGATTAAATACCCACCAGCTCCTCTGGTGAGGTATAGTTTAAGTGATACAGCTCCTGTGACTGATAGTACCTTACCAGCTCCTCTGGTAAGGTCTAGTTAAACTATTCAGTCGCTTGTGCTGATAGTAACTTACCAGCTCCCCTGGTAAGGTTTAGCCAAACTTTGTTGTCACTCCTGTTGTTAGTACTTTACCAGCTCCTCTGGTAAAGACCTATTATTTATACTACTGTTGTTGCAGCTAGTACCCACCAGCTCCCCTGGTGAGGGCTAGCACTGTTATTGCAGCTAGTACCCACCAGCTCCCCTGGTGAGGGCTAGCACTGTTATTGCAGCTAGTACCCACCAGCTCCCCTGGTGAGGTCTAGCACTGTTGTTTCAGATAGTACTCACCAGCTTCTCTGGTGAGTTCTATCCATTTAATCTACTGTTGCACCAAACACCTTACACCTCTGTTTCTCAGCCATCTATACTTGCATTATTGGTGATACTGCAGATCACCACATAATCGGGTATAGAGTCTGTATTACATAGTTACATAGTTACATAGTTATTTTGGTTGAAAAAAGACATACGTCCATCAAATTCAACCAGTACAAAGTACATTTCCAGCCTGCTCCCTCACATATCCCTGTTGATCCAGAGGAAGGCGAAAAAACCCTTACAGGGCATGGTCCAATTAGCCCCAAAAGGGAAAATTATTGGTGATTCTGCAGATCACACAATAATCAGACGTCTGTGTGCTACACCAATCGTTACAGGTAGGTGCCCTAGTATAGGTAGGTAGGTAGGCATAGGTAGGATACCCAGTATAGGTAGGTAGGCATAGGTAGGTGCCCTAGTATAGGTAGGTAGGTAGGCATAGGTAGGTGTCCCCGTATAGGTAAGTAGGTGCCCCAGTAGTTAGGTAGGCATAGGTAGGTGTCCCAGTATAGATAGTTAGGCAAGGCCTGGCTGTCACAGTAATAGCAATTACCAAGGACCAGCTGCAACAGATAGGGCTGTATAATGCAGTGTCAGTGGGCAACACACACAAAAAAAACACATCAGGAGAACATTAGCTCTCAAAAGAGCTGTTGAGGGGTGCTATTTTAGCAATAACAATCAGCCAGGAGCAAGCTAACAAGTCTACAAGAGCCTAACTAATCTTTCCCTATGAGAGTCTGCCAGCAGCTGTCCCTTCACTAATTAATGCAGGCACACGAGTGAGTGTAATAGTCAGCGCTGCCTGCCTTTTATAAGGGGGGTGGGGCTCCAGGAGAGAGTGTAGCCTAATTGGCTACAATGTGCCTGCTGACTGTGATGTAGAGGGTCAAAGTTGACCCTAATGGTGCACTATGGGGGCGAACCAAACTTCCGGAAAAGTTTGCGTTACATGGCGAACGCGAAACACCGGAAAAAAGACAATGGGACGCCAACACTCTCAGTCCAATGCTCTCTTTCTTAGCGCACACTAAAGCAATTTACAGCAGAACAGCTGTTCCGCATGAAAACATGCCTCCTCAGGATGCCAAGGCCAGTGGTGTAGTTAAGGAGCTATGGGCCAGGTAACTGGTATTACTTCAAAGGAAGTAAATATGGAAGCCTCCATTTCCCTCTCATTACAGTTGTCTTATAACTACAGGGTAGACCGGGTAAACTAGACATATGTTAATAATTTACACTTCATCTATCTAACAGTCTATCAGACCACATCCAATAGCCAATCTGATCTATTACTAGCCCCTTTCTGACAAGCACAAAGGCAAATGCAACACATCCTATTTTTTCTAAGCGACAATAAAAAAGCTTTTCCACAACTGAAACCAAAACCACCCAGAGCTGGGAGCAGGGCCAGTAGACCTTCTAGCTGTGTAGTATCTTTGCTGACTTTCTTTTATTACCTCCAGGTGAATCTATGTTCCAGTTATATTACGTTTTTTCCATTGTTGTCGTGCTGAGTTTATTGCTTTTATTTCACTATATGAAGCAGCTATCTCAAGCAATCAACTGTTTATGAGAGCTTCAATAAGGTCTAAGATCTGTCAGAAGTTATTCCTCTTGAGCAATGTGCTCTCTCTCTCCTGATATTGTACATTGTCCAACTGGGTTTGTTGTACAGGAAGTTCTCAACTTACAAACGCCTGACCATTTTCAAAAAGGCCTTGTAGTTTTTGTAGACAGGCAGGCTATTGAGCCAATCAAAGTGCAGGGATCATGTCCTAAACAGCTACAGGACGCAACAGGACTCAGGGCGTTAGTAAGGAGCGGCCAGTCCACTAATACACGGGCAGGGCCGGATTTGTACTCTTTACCGCCCAAGGCCACTGTCATCAGCCGCCCCCTTTCAGTATAGGTAGCCAGATGACCCCTCCCCCCTTCCCTCTAGTATAGGTAGCCTGATGACCCCTCCCCCCAGTATAGGTAGCTAGATGACCCCTCCCCTTTTCCCTCCAGTAAAGGTAGCCAGATGACTCCCTTAATCCACCCCCCTTTCAGTATAGGTAGCCAGCTCACCTTCACACCGCAGCAGCCATCAGTGTCACTCATTTCTCCACTCGTCTCCAGTGCAGAAGCCCACCTCTTCCTTTCCATCTCCAATGCTGCCCAAGTCCATAGCCGCCGGCCACAATGCAAATGTGCACAGAGAGCAAGGTGGCTGCTGCACAGGCGGCAAATGCTTCACAAAATTAGCCTGCTGCTTTGGTGCCCTTGCGCCTGTGGCGCCCTAGGCCATGGCCTAGGTTGCCTTGTCCTAAATCCGACCCTGTACACGGGAGAGCGCTAGTGTTGCCAACTCATCCCTTTAAATACGGATGCTTATGTATTATACATGTCTTGTGGCTAGTTAGATGCAGTTTAGGTACTGATTATGTGTGAGAAGCCCCAGAGTTGGCAACCCTGGAGAGTGCATAAGTTAGAAGCGCATGCTACATGGCCCGTAGCGTGCGCAGAGGCTTTTTAAAGCTAATGCAGCTTTAGCACCTTAGTGAATCAAGCTCATAGTCTGCTGAGTGTGTGTTATGCATTTGTTTTATTTGGAGAGAGCGTTGGACATTCGACCACTAAGCAAAGAGAAAACATTTACATCGCTTTTGAAATCTGCCTGTAGTGACATTTGAAAATAAGACCTCTTTCACAGGGCGACGTTAAAGTCGCACGTTAGCTAATGTTCCAACGCAGACTAACGCACAGCAATACAAAGTCTGTGCGACATTCACAGTGCACACGTTGCGTTGTGTGTAACGTGTAGCAATATTTAGAAAGTGCTGCTTGCTGTGCGCTTAGCAATACATTTGCTGCGTTATGTGTTTTGCACATTCTCAGTAATTTTTTTTTAAAATGTAACGCATGCGCCGTTTTCGTTCCACCACTGTGCGATGAAAACGGCGCACCAAATGCAGGGCTATATAATGTACTATAATGTCCAAGTCATAGTCTTTCAATGCATTGCATTAGAGGCACGTTATGCGACCTTAAAGTGGATCCGAGGTGAACTTTTACTCATTGCATAATTGTGTTCCTTTCCTATTGTTTATAGGGAATTCCTCAAGCCAAATACTTTTTTGTTTTTGTTTTAATACTCTAATTCCCTATAAACTAAATAAACCACGCCCACAGGTTTCAGAGAGCCTTGGCAGTAGCAAGGGCTCATGGGAGCTCAGTCTGGGCAGGAGGAGGAGGAGGTGTTACTAGCCATTGATTTCAGAGGCAGAGGGGAGGAGGGAGGAGGAGGGGGATTAGGTTTTTTTCACAGGCTTAGTGATCAAGACACAGATAAGCCTGCCTCTGTGTAATGTTTACCAACAAACATGGCCGCTGTCACTGTATCACAGGAAGAAATAATTATTTTCTATTAACGTTGTTTGCAGCTAGATTTGCTGTGTAAACTGGCTAAACTTTAGATAAGATATATAGACAAGTTACTTGTTATAGTTAGTTTTTCATCTCGGATCCGCTTTAACGTCGCATCAAATGCAACGTCCCTCTGTGAAAGAGGCCTAACACCTAGCCAGCCACCCATTCAAATGAAGGAGCTGGCCATTAGTCAGCTAGTGCCATGCAAACACCTTGAACAGTTTGGAGTAAGGAAACAGCAAAAGCATATGAATGGACTGACTGGTGTGTTAGAGACACACAATTCAATTAATTGTGTGTATGTAGCTACTTGCTTTTAATTTATAGGCTGTAATTCAACAAATTAAAAGCATTTCCAGAAGAAATTGTTTTTCTAGCCGAGAGTAACATTCTGTGCTATAAAATAGATGCTCTTAGGAATAGTAAGTATATTTTCCCAGGAGATAGCACTAAGCTAGGAATACCCTGATCAATTATCAAAACTGCATTCTCCCATACCAGGAATTAAGCCTTACACAGGGTAACATTTAGTTCTATTTTATTCCCTTTTATTTTATAGCAAATGTCTTGTTGTGCGTCTTTGTAATTTTTACTTTTGTTTTTGTAAATATTTTTGTATATTTTCTTTCTGCATTTGTTCCACTTTTTGGAACATTATATCTTTATTTAATAAGCTAGCTTTCTGTGTACTAAGCAGGCAATTAATATCTCCTAGAGAGAGACCGCAGTGTATTGTGTTACAGATCAGTGCCTGATTGTATGCTCGGATTGTTCATTGCTACCCGTGTGAGATTGCATTGTGTGTGGTGCTCCCATAGTTTACGCCTAAAGCCTGTGGCTGAACAAAGATGCGTGAACGCAAGCCTAAGTGCGTGCAGGTTGACAACAGTGCATGAAATGGTCATAATTGCCATAGACAGGGACAGATCTCCTTCGGTACAGGAATCTGTGTGTGTATGGTGTTTAGCAGTATCGTTCGCAGATTACCTTAGTGGTGGCTGAGTCTTGCAGAATGTGGTTGAGTGCGACAGCCTTGTTTCAGCTTAAATAAGGCTGCTCCCCCTCTCGATTTGGTCAAACCCCGTCAGGACCCATCTCTGCAGGCATGACACAGTGCCGGTTCCTGAGTGTGTGGGTGGGGGGGGGGGTAGATGTGGCATAGAGGGGGGAACAGAGGAGACACAGAGGTGGTCACTAGAGGCACAGGGGGGCATAGAAGAGGCACAAGGTATTCTAGAATAAGATATTGCATCCCAATGCAGACTGACTGAAGGTGATAATTGATGGCCTTGAAATTGAGGGGCAAAAGCTAAGAATATTAGGATATTCAGAAAAAGTAATTAGGGTAGCAGGAAAAAAGGGCGCTAAGGGTGGACAAAAAGGGCGCCGCCATAGACCTTAATGCAATTATCGTTAATACAGCAAAAAACAAGTGGGAAAAAAGGGCACCGCGTTTAATATCGTTAACATTAGAACATTAGAGTTTTTGAAGTTTGTTATCATTTCAGAAGCTTGCAACGTTATAGTTATCATTTATTTTGTAGACGAAGGAGGATCCGCAAACTCAGTAGATTGATAAAAGCTGGAGCTCTTTATTGAAAAACCACATACAAAAGACATGAAAAAGCCACTTTATGTCTTTTGTATGTGGTTTTTCAATAAAGAGCGCCAGCTTTTATCAATCTACTGAGTTTGCGGATCCTCCTTCGTCTACTGCTATTCCTGGTTTGGCATACCTGATCCTGCACCGGTGGATGGATTTTATGGGGGTTTAAGAGCGTTTTTGGCCTTCTACCTACACTATCATTTATTTTGTTTGTATGTACAGATTTTACGTTATCAAAGATATTATCGTTTCTATGTGAAAAAGGGTGTTTCTGCAGAGGGAGTGGTTAGGGTTAGGCAACACCAGGGGGAGTGGTTAGGGTTAGGCAACACCAGGAGGAGTGGTTAGGGTTAGGCAAGACCGGGGGAGTGGTTAGGGTTAGGCAACACTAGGGGGAGTGGTTAGGGTTAGGCACCACCCGGGCGGCGGTTAGTTTTAGGCAACACCGGGGGGTGGTTAGGGTTAGGAAACGCCTGGGGGTGGGGTAATTAGGGTTAGGCACCACCCGGGCGGCGGTTAGTTTTAGGCAACACCGGGGGGGTGGTTAGGGTTAGGAAACACCTGGGGGGGTAATTAGAGTTAGGCGCCACCAGGGGAGGGTTCTGTGAGAGAGTAAGGTCGGGTTAAGCTGTATTGTTGAATTACGTAACGATTTTTAACGTTAATATATTTTCATTATTATTTCCCGTCTGCTCTAACAACGGTATTTATCATTAACCACGTTTGACAACGATGTTTATCCTTATCAGATTTCGTTATCCAGCCGGGCACTTTTTTCACGGCGCCCTTTTTTCATGCACGAGTAATTAGGACCATCCTGCAGGCATACAGTGGTGTGAAAAACTATTTGCCCCCTTCCTGATTTCTTATTCTTTTGCATGTTTGTCACAAACAAATGTTTCTGCTCATCAAAAACCGTTAACTATTAGTCAAAGATAACATAATTGAACACAAAATGCAGTTTCAAATGATGGTTTTTATTATTTAGTGAGAAAAAAACCTCAAAACCTACATGGCCCTGTGTGAAAAAGAAATTGCCCCCTGAACCTAATAACTGGTTGGGCCACCCTTAGCAGCAATAACTGCAATCAAGCGTTTGCGATAACTTGCAACAAGTCTTTTACAGCACTCTGGAGAAATTTTGGCCAACTCATCTTTGCAGAATTGTTGTAATTCAGCTTTATTTGAGGGTTTTCTAGCATGTACTGCCTTTTAAGGTCATGCCACAACATCTCAATAGGATTCAGGTCAGAACTTTGACTAGGCCACTCCAAAGTCTTCATTTTGTTTTTCTTCAGCCATTCAGAGGTGGATTTGCTGGTGTGTTTTGGGTCATTGTCCTGCTGCAGCACCCAAGATCGCTTCAGCTTGAGTTGACGAACAGATGGCCGGACATTCTCCTTCAGGATTTTTGGTAGACAGTAGAATTCATGGTTCCATCTATCACAGCAAGCCTTCCAGATCCTGAAGCAGCAAAAAAACCCCAGACCATCACACTACCACCACCATATTTTACTGTTGGTATGATGTTCTTTTGCTGAAATGCTGTGTTACTTCTACGCCAGATGTAACGGGACACGCACCTTCCAAAAAGTTCAACTTTTGTCTCGTCGGTCCACAAGGTATTTTCCTAAAAGTCTTGGCAATCATTGAGATGTTTTTTAGCAAAATTTAGATGAGCCTTAATGTTCTTTTTGCTTAAAAGTGGTTTGCGCCTTGGACATCTGCCATGCAGGCCCTTTTTGCCCAGTCTCTTTCTTATGGTGGAGTCATGAACACTGACCTTAAAGCGGACCCAAACCAAACATTTTTTTTATTAAAAATATTTAGTTGCACCACTCTGACACATTCAAAGATAAACACTCCTTCAAACCTATGATAATTTCAGTGCATGCTTTTCACCCTTCTCTTTTCATAACTAGGGTTATACAGGTGGCAGCCATTAGCAATTCCTCCATTGCCGGACAGAATCTACTCCACCAGTTTGCCAGATTTTTTTCCTGGCAATTTGAAAGGAAGGGGAGGGGTTCCTCCAATAAATGTAAAATATTTTATATTTGTCATCATGCAGCTGAAAAAAGGCTGCTATTTATTATTATAATTTAGAAAATAGGTTTTATTTCTGAAATCTTGTATTTTTAATTTGGGTCCACTTTAATTGAGGCAAGTGAGGCCTGCAGTTCTTTAGATGTTGTCCTGGGGTCTTTTGTGGCCTCTCGGATGAGTTTTCTCTGCGCTTTTGGTCGGCCGGCCACTCCTGGGAAGGTTCATCACTGTTCCATGTTTTTGCCATTTGTGGATAATGGCTCTCACTGTGGTTCGCTGGAGTCCCAAAGCTTTAGAAACGGCTTTTATAACCTTTACCAGACTAATAGATCTCAATTACTTTTGTTTTTTCATTTGTTCCTGAATTTCTTTGGATCTTGGCATGATGTCTAGCTTTTGAGGTGCTTTTGGTCTACTTCTCTGTGTCAGATAGCTCCTATTTAAGTGATTTCTTGATTGAAACAGGTGTGGCAGTAATCAGGCCTGAGGGTGACCACAGAAATTGAACTCAGGTGTGATAAACCACAGTTAAGTTATTTTTTAACAAGGGGGGCAATCACTTTTTCACACAGGGCCATGTAGATTTGGAGTTTTTTTTCTCACTAAATAATAAAAACCATCATTTAAAACTGCATTTTGTGTTCAATTATGTTATCTTTGACTAATAGTTAATGGTTTGTGATGAGCAGAAACATTTAAGTGTGACAAACATGCAAAAGAATAAGAAATCTGGAAGGGGGCAAATAGTTTTTCACGCCACAGTAGAAGGCTACCACAAATTCATCATACCATAGAGTCTGGATAAGTATTTATACTACTAGCAAGTGCAGTAAACGTTGGCCCCTCTCTCTCTCCAGAGCCACAGCAAATGTTGTCTTTTATATGATCTGGTCTAGATCGCGCTCTATCCGCACTGCCTGGGGAAAACTGGGCACCACATCCTCCAGCAAAGCACTTTATCAGAGGTGTATTGAAGATCACCAGATAAGACTCTCTGTACCTACCTATTGGTAATCTTCCTTTCCTGATGCATACACATCAGCACAAGGATATACGCCCCCCCCCCCCTCCTCCTTCCAGCTTTGGCGTATCATAAGTACTACTTAGACCAATGTGGGTAAGTATACAATTTTCTGTTTTCTTTCCCAGTTACTAAGCTTGGCTATATTGGACAAGGCAGAAAACTACAGCAGTGATTTATGCTTTTGGTATCAGTATCAATAATAATAAAAATGTATTATTTTTCTATTTCTTTTCCGTTGTAGATAGCATGGCATTTATTGCCATAAAGCGTGTTTACTTAGTGCTTGTGATGTTAGCTCTCTTCTGAGATAAACGTATAGCTCGATATTTTCTGATGGTCCGTGAAGGACATGGAACAAATTGTTTCAGGTGATCAGATGGTGGGAATGAATGCCCCTGGCTATGCTCTGCACACAAACACACTGTACACATGCTCTACACACACAGTACACACGCTGTACAAACACTCTGCACACACACACGCTGTACACATGCTCTACACACACACACACAATCTGCACACACACACACACTGTACATACGCACACATTCTGCACACACACTGTACACACACTGTACAGACACACTCTGTACACAGACACACTGTACACACACACTGCACATACACACACACACACACACTGTACACACACTCTGCACACAAACACACTGTACACACACTCAGCACACAAACACACTGTACAGACACACTCTGTACACACACACACACACACACACACTTTACACACACACTGCACATACACACACTGTACACACATCCTGCACACAAACATACTGTACACACACACACATACTGTACACACACACAAACACACATACACACTACACACACACACTCTGCGCGCACACTGCACACACACACACATACACTGTACAAACACACACACACACTCTGTACAAACACACTCTGTACACACACACTTTGTACACACACTGCACATGCACAAACTGTACAGACACACAATGTGCATACACACTGTACACACACAAACACACTGTACACATAAATTGTGTTCCTTTAGAGAAACACAGAAGTAACACACTGTAGGAGGATAGAATGTTAGCCTCAGTGCCCCCCTGCAGCACAGAAAGGCCGCGCTGCATTGCATTGCTGGGAGTGTCCGCATACATCCTGTGCTCAGCTGTATAATCCTGCAGACTCTTCTCTGTCCATCTCTGGGGAGTTCCAGTCTTCTGAGAAGAAACAGAAACTCTGGGTAATATCTTCTCTGCTGATAAATGTAGTGCATCCCAGGTCACTGCTGCAGTGGCATAGCTAAGGAGTTCTGGGCCCCGATGCAAGTTTTACAGTGTGGCCCCCCAAGCACTCTATACATAACAATTTATACGGCGCACCAAAACCGGCCAATGGCAACTACAGTGTCATAAGTGCTAGAAGGGGATGGGAAGCAGTTTGTTAATGATTACCACTATTCAAAGTATCTATAGAAGTGATTATTATGAGCACAGGATCAATCGAAAGCTAATACTGTAGTTGAGGGAGAGCCCTTCGGGGCACCTCTGGCCCAAGCGCCCCGATGCGGTGGCTACCTCTGCAACCCCTATTGCTACGCCCCTGCACTGCTGTCATTTAAAGCTCCATCCATCCGCCATAAAAGGTTTCAGCCACTAAAAGCCAGGGGGACCATCCTCCTGTCAAGCTAACCAGAACTTCACCTACCTCCCACTCTCCCAACAAACCAAATACTCTGCACCACCCCCAAAACTCCACCAGACCTACAAGGGTCGCCAACCCCAAGAGGTCCCATGGCCCCTCCAAGCAGGCTCCCTCTTTCCTCCTCCCACCACCCTCAGATCACACTACCCTAATGCCACCCATCACTGGGCCAAAACTCCCTTCCATGGGAATGGGTGTTGGGACTGCCATGTCCTAACCTCAAATTCCTCCTCTCCGTCACCCACTATTGGTAAAGGTGGCTCCAAAGAACAACCCGGGAACTGGTTTGGAGTTAACTTCTTAAAGCAAGACACATGAAAAACTGGATGAATCTGCAGATAGCTTTGTCATTCCAATTTGAAGGCAACTGGGTTAATCTTCTTGCAGATAGGAAAAGGGCCAGTGAACTTGGGCTCCAATGTCCTAGAAGGATATTTCAACTTCAGATTAATAGTGTTAGTAAAAGAGTGGATCAGGAACGCAGCACCAACTCCATGCAGTTAGGTTTATTGGATTAAGACAATGGGCATACAGGCATAGGGGGTACAGACATCGGCCTTACAGCCGTTTCGCGGGACTCCCGCTTCCTCAGAGACCACAAGATGTCACAATGTCATTACATCCACCAGACTTATATACAATAAGCAATTTGGCACTTACCACTCCCCACCATTGCCAAGGCCGCCCATCCGCCCGCCGAAGACGCGCACCCGTTCGTTTCCGGGAGTAGTCCCGCCCCTTCCAGGGTCACAAACCATCCTAGCCATTCAGCTCTACAGACGTGATTACGTCACGCGCTGACCGCAGCCTGGAGATGTGGAGCGTCCTGTTACCAAGGAAACCCGACCTCGGCGAGGGGAGGCCTCAAAGACGTCATCAGTTTCCCTGGAAACCACATGCTTTGCCTGCGCCGTATAGTCGCTTTCCACAACCACCGACTGTGGCCCCAGGGTGCACTCTCCCAGATTATTGAGAGGTGATAACCGTCCTATAGCATGGTGGGGAAGTGCATCTGAAAAATAGGGACAAGAAAGAGAAATGATACAAACATTCAAACCAATTTAAAAGCACAGTAAAGATTCCCAAAGCTGGAATCGGATAATCATAACCTTTATAACATCTAGCATCTTTACAACACATCAGTATGCATCCAAAAGCCAGTGCAGCTTGTTTCTCTCATTTAACCCTGCTGCAAAACAAGCTTCTGTGACAGAAATCAGTCTAGCCTCTTCTCTTTTTAAATTTAGTTTTCGGTCCCCCCCCCCCCCCCCCCCCGTGTGGAATAGGAACAGATTTTAAGCAGGTAAACTTCATGCCAGTCGTATCACCTCCATGCTGCTCTCTCATGTGGGCAATCAGTCTACCTCCACCATGCTATAGGACGGTTATCACCTCACAATAATCTGAGAGAGTGCACCCTGGGGCCACAGTCGGCGGTTGTGGAAAGCGACTATACGGCGCAGGCAAAGCGTGTGGTTTCCAGGGAAACTGATGATGTCTTTGAGGCCTCCCCTCGCCGAGGTCGGGTTTCCTTGGTAACAGGACTCTCCACATCTCCAGGCGGTATAGGGGGCGCGTGACGTAATCACATCTCTAGCGCTGAATGGCTAAGATGGTTTGTGACCCCGGAAGGGGTGGGACTACTCCCGGAAACGAATGGGTGCGTGTCTTCGGCGGGCAGATGGGCGGCCTTAGCAATGGTGGGGTGCGGTAAGTGCCAAATTGCTTATTGTATATAAGTCTGATGGATGTAATGGATGGATGTAATGACATTGTGACATCTTGTGGTCTCTGAGGAAGCGGGAGTCCTGCGAAACGGCCGATGTCTGTACCCCCTATGCCTGTATGCCCATTGTCTTAATCCAATAAACCTAATTGCATGGAGTTGGTGCTGCGTTCCTGATCCACTCTTTTACTAATGAAATTTGTGCAGAAGCACATCCAGGTTGGGAAGATTAAGGGCTCGTTTCCACTATCGCGAATCTGCATGCGTCCAACGCATGCAGATTCGCACATGTAATGCAAGTGGATGGGCCTGTTTCCACTGTAGCGTTGTTGAGGTGCGTTTTTTTCAGCGGTAAAAAAACGCACAAAAGAGCCAACGAATTCGCCTGCGAGTGGAATGCATGCGAATCGCCGCTAATGTATTTAATAGTAAAAACACATGCGTTTGTTACATGCGTTTTTACCCACGATTTCGCGTGCGATTTCGCACCTTTTTCAATTTTATTTTGCCCTGGCAGTGTCATGGTTAATTTCGCATGGCACCCTGCCATGCGAAATCGCACGCGAAATCGCGGGTAAAAACGCATGCGGAAACGCATCCGCATGCGTTTTTACAAGCGTCGGAATGCCGGCGAAATCGCGTCGCAACAGTGGAAACAAGCCCTCAGTGGCAATCTGCCGGCTGCTGCATCTAGTGCTGACCCTTTCTTCTACCATTACTGTCAGGTTAATAGTGGATAGCCACACCTGGTCTCCAACTTGAAATCTAATAAAAATTCTAAATTTACCTCATCAATCACAAATTCAATAAAAATAAAAAAACACAGACCTGCACATGCAGTAGAACTACATCATCTATTAGCATCTATATTATTATTTAGTATTTATATAGCGCTGACATCTTCCGCAGCGCTGTACAGAGTATATATAGGTTCATCACTAACTGTCCCTCAGAGGGGCTCACAATCTAATCCCTATCATAATCATATGTCTATATCATGTAATGTATGTATCGTAGTCTAGGGACAATTTATTGGGGGAAGCCAATTAACTTATATGTTTTGGGATGTGGGAGGAAACCAGAGTGCCCAGAGGAAACCCACGCAGACACAGGGAGAACATACAAGCTCCTTGCAGATGTTGACCTGGCTGGGAATCGAACCAGGGACCCAGCGCTGCAAGACAAGAGCGCTAACCACTACGCCACCGTACTGCCCATGATATTGTATATGATTTTTTTTATGGAATGATGAACTGGCCAGTTCAATAAATATATATTTATGGGAGGATCTTCCACTGAAAAAAGGGAAGGTGGGAAAAAATAAAATCCAATATTAGAATGAGAGAGAAAATCAGTTAGTTAGTCAGTTATCCTTGATATCCAGTTAGCGTTAAAGAGGAACTCCAGTGAAAATAATGTAATAAAAAAGTGCTTCATTTTTTACCATAATTATGTATAAATGATTTAGTCAGTGTTTGCTCATTGTAAAATCTTTCCTCTCCCAGATTTACATTCTGACATTTATTACATGGTGACATTTTTACTGTGGGCAGGTTATGTAGCTGCTGCTAGCTGTTTTGGCTGTTAGAGACAGCTGTAAGCTGCTATTTCCTGTCTGTGAACCTTGTTACATTGTGGCAGTTTGCCCAGAGTACCGCGGTACCAGAGCCTCTTGTGGGAGGGGTTTCATCACAATATCAGTCATACAGCGCCCCCTGATGGTCTGTTTGTGAAATGCAATAGATTTGTCATGTAAAAGGGGGTATCAGCTACTGATTGGGATAAAGTTCAATTCTTGGTCGGAGTTTCTCTTTAAGAGCAGGGGCGTAACTAGAAATCACTGGGCCCACTCCCCCCCTTGCTTTCTCCACAGGTAAACTGAGAAGCAATGTTATTCCATTGGCTAGTGCACACCTGAATGTGTTTCCCACATACAGACAGAAACAGACAGCAGTGAAGCACTGCATGCATGTTCCCTATCAGTTACATTACCTTCTTTGATAAACGTGCATGTTTTCACACATACAGACACACATGGTGTGCAGAAAACGCATACAGAAAATAGAGATGTTGCAATCATAAAATTTCCCGTTCGCAAACGTCGAACTCCTGGAAAAGTTTGAGTTTGCGCGAACCGCCAAAGACTTCAATGGGCAGGCGGATTTAGAAACCTACAGGGACTGTTTCTGGCCACAAAAGTGATGGAAAACTTGTTTCAAAGGGCAGAGGCATGCTGGAGGGAGATCCATGCCAAAAGTCCCAGCAAAAATGACGGAGTTGACGCAAAGTCGGGTTTTAATGATAATCCCTACAGGGCAGAAATAACAGTACATTCTTCCCGACAGACCTGTCAGGACCAATCACATCAAATGCAGATTATCTCTTATCTTGACAACTGTAATCACTTCAGAGATACCTGTGGAGAGAAAAGAAAACAGCAGCCAGAAAGATCCAGAAACTGATTTAACTCTTTCATGTACTTCCTTAGCCAACAGGTTTACCTCTTAGTACACTAGTTAAAGTGGATCGGAGACAAACTTTTGTTGCCTTCATTTTTCTGCCCCTTACATGTAGTTTATTGGGCATTCTTCCCCAAATGCTTTTTTTAAAATTTTATTTATTACCTAATTGAATGTAAATAAATGTATCCACACCTCCAGCTGCTCCAGCGTCTAGGCATTCTGAGTCACATGCTGCAAAAGCTCATGGGAGCTCAGCCTGGGGAGGAGGAGGCTTTTGCTGAAGCATGCACGAGAGGCAAGGGGAGGAGGGGGGAGGGGAGAAGAGGGGAGTGGAGTTCTCACAGGCTAAGGGGTGGAGATGCAAAGCATCTTGCCTGTGTAATGATGACAGGCAGAACATGGCTGCTCTCATTGTATCACAGGAAGAAATAATCATATACTGTTACAGGGGTTCTGTGGGGGGTGCTGAGGGTAAAAACAGACACCTACCTGGGGCTTCTATCAGCCCCCTGTAGCAGTAATATCTCACGCTGTCCTCCTCCGATCCGTCGTTCTTTGCCGCCGGCTCCGGTCTAGTGCGGCATGCTTTCCAACTGCGGCTGCGCCCATGGCCACGAGCCTGCTCATGTCATCGGAAGCGTACTGCGCAGTAAGCTTCCGATGACGCGAACGGGAGCACAAATTATTCGTCTGTGTTAGACTAATAATTGCCCAGTGCCGGCGGCGGGGAATGGCAGATCGGAGGAGGACGGCGCGGGACATGACAGCTACAGGGGGCTCATAGAAGCCCCAGGTACGTTTTTATCCTCAGCACACCACCACAGAACCCCTTTAAATCGGTTTGAAGATACTGTAGATTTACTGTGTAAACCATCTAAACTTTAGGTAAGATATATAAACAAATTACTTGCTAAAGTTAGTTTTTAATCACGAATCCACTTCAACTTATATTAAACCCGTCAACTTTTATCAATTACCCTTTCTAGCCCCAACCTTCCCATGCCGTCCGACACTTATTAGTGTCTCCTTTCCATAAGTTGCCGCAATTTTTACCTATTTTTGCCAGGCATGTAGAGAAGAGGTAATTTAAAAGCTGGTAAAGGTCTGTACCCACCATGCAATTTTTCCATCGATTTTCCCAACGACCTGTGATTTTTTTGAGTGACGAGCGGTTGTTTCCGAGATCTTGTGATGTGGGTACAGCTGAGCGATCACGTGAATGTCATCTAGCCGCGCGCAGCGATAACAACTGTCATGGTGAATCAGATCTTTAAGATCGCCAACGACTCCCACGCAAAGTACCACGATCGCTTGACTTTCCGTTTGCGCCTGTTGTGCGCCATCGCGTAAAGAAGCGCATACCCCCCGGCAGGAAGATGGGGAAGACGAGGAAAGGTAGAGAGACAGAACACTTCCAGTGAGGCCACATACAAAGCCAGCATCACATACAAAGCCAGCATAACACAGGAAAGCAGAGCCCCCCTCCCTTCCCAGAGGCTATATAACTCTTTAGTTAGAAATTCTGATAAATCACCTGACTTGAAAAAGTGAAACTGAAAGTAAATCACAAAATTTTCATTCTGCACAACAAGCTCTTTTCACACTGGCTGCCTCACCCTTCTGGCTGCAGCATGAGCGGCAGCTTCCAGCATCCTGTGGCCCTAACCTGGGACCTGGGGCCCGACAGGCTGAAGAAGCTGAGGAACAAAATTCTGCTGCACTTCCAGAAGACAAGAGAATCTGGTGGAGGAGAATGTGAGATCCGAGACATCGACTGCAGCCGGGGATACATCCTCATACACTTCAGGGAGAGGGCAGGTAAGTGCTAGAGGGGGGGTATGCTAGAGGGTGGTACATCCTCATACACTTCAAGGTAGAGTGACCAGATTTTTGGTGGTTCAACCTGGGACGGGGGGGGGGGGGGGGGGGGGCTTTGCGCGCAGCGCGTCACGTCGAAAAATAGGGGGCTGAAAAATGGGCGATGCGGCGTGCGCACCGAAAATGGGTGTGGCCATGACATTGTATGGGCGGAGCTAATATAATGATGTAACAGCGAGGCATGAGAAAGCAGTGTTTACGCCATGATGTGGTCAGATGAGGTTTCGCATCATGGGTGTGCAGAAACTGTGTGATGCTATTTAATAGTATACCGTAACCCCAAAGCAGCAAACATAGCCAACTATGACCATTAAATAATAAATGCAGCAACAGTTACCCCGGACACCACAAAATAAACGCAATGTGGGCAACATGTCAGCACAAAATAAACGCAATGTGGGCAACATTTCAGCACAAAATAAATGCAATGGGCAACATGTCAGCACAAAATAAACACAATGTGGGCAACATTTCAGCACAAAATAAATGCAATGGGCAACATGTCAGCACAAAATAAACGCAATGGGCAACATGTCAGCACAAAATAAACGCAATGGGCAAGATGTCAGCACAAAATAAAAGCATTGTGGGCAACATGTCAGCACAAAATAAAAGCATTGTGGGCAACATGCCAGTACAAAATAAACGCACTGCGGGCAAACATGTCAGCACAAAATAAACGCACTGCGGGCAACATGTCAGCACAAAATAAACACACTGCGGGCAAACATGTCAGCACCAAATAAACGCACTGCGGGCAACATGTCAGCACAAAATAAACGCATTGTGGGTAACATGTCAGCACAAAATAAACGCATTGTGGGTAACATGTCAGCACAAAATAAACGCATTGTGGGTAACATGTCAGTACAAAATAAACGCAATGAGCAACATGTCAGCACAAAACAAACGCAATGTGGGCAAACATGTCAGCACAAAATAAACGCAATGTGGGCAACATGTCAGCACAAAATAAACGCAATGTGAGCAACATGTCAGCACAAAATAAACGCAATGTGAGCAACATGTCAGCACAAAATAAACGCAATGTGAGCAACATGTCAGCACAAAATAAACGCAATGTGGGCAACATGTCAGCACAAAATAATTGCAATGTGAGCAACACGTCAGCACAAATAAACTCAATGTGGGCAACATGTAAGCACAAAATAAACACAATGTGGGCAACATTTCAGTACAAAATAAACGCAATGTGAGCAACATGTCAGCACAAAACAAACGCATTGTGAGCAACATGTCAGCACAAAATAAACGCAATGTGGGCAACATGTCAGTACAAAATAAACACATTGTGGGCAACATGTCAGCACAAAATAAACACATTGTGGGCAACATGTCAGCACAAAATAAACGCAATGGGCAACATGTCAGCACAAAATAAACGCAATGGGCAACATGTCAGCACAAAATAAACGCATTGTGGGCAACATGTCAGCACAAAATAAACGCAATGTGGGCAACATGTCAGTACAAAATAAACACAATGTGGGCAACATGTCAGTACAAAATAAACACAATGTGGGCAACATGTCAGCACAAAACAAACGCATTGTGAGCAACATGTCAGCACAAAATAAACGCAATGTGGGCAACATGTCAGTACAAAATAAACACATTGTGGGCAACATGTCAGCACAAAATAAACACATTGTGGGCAACATGTCAGCACAAAATAAACGCAATGGGCAACATGTCAGCACAAAATAAACGCAATGGGCAACATGTCAGCACAAAATAAACGTACTTGTAACGATCGGTGTAACACAGAGAGGATCTGATTACCGGTGATCTGCAGTATCACCGAGAATGCAGATATATACCCGATTATTGATGATCTGCAGTATCACCGATAATCAGATATATCTCTAACCTCTGGACACCTGGGTAATAAGAGTGTTTGGTGCAACAGTAATACTTTGAGGACAGCACCTGTGGAGCAGGTGCAAGGCAGTGAGGAGTACTGCACAATCTCAAGTTCCTTCCGCTAGCCTGAGAGACTCCCGAGGGAGGGGTCAGGCTGGGAGTAGGAAGGACAGAGTGTGAGTGACACCAAGGAAGGATGTCACTAACAGATTTGTGAGCTATCTCTCTACTGTGGAGATAGCTCTCGAGGTCGGGCAAGCCGGGTCAGCAACAGACAGACAGATCAGGTACAGAGACAGGAGACAGATGCGGAATCCTAAGACAAGCAGAGTTTGGCAACAGAGTATCAGATATAGCGAAGTACCTAATCAGAGATCAGAAGAGTGGTCAGGAAAGCAGAAGGTCATAACAAATAATCAACAATGCCTAGACTTGGGTGTGAGCTCCTAGATCATCAACACCCCGGAACTGGTCTAGATAATATACACAGATGGTAACAGGATTCCTAGACTAAGGTGTGAGCTCCTTGATCATCAACACCTTGGAAACTGGTCTAGATAATAACACAGATAATAATACAAATAATAACAGGATTCCTAGACTAAGGTGTGAGCTCCTTGGTCATCAACACCTTGGAAACTGGTCTAGATAATAACACAGATACTGACAAAAGGTCTGAGTGCTACCACGTAGTGATCGCAACGCCAGACACCAGAGAAATGACCAGCACCCAGTATATATACTCCAGCGTTCTCCAGCGCCACCCCTAAGTGCTGGACTAATGAAAACTGATAGAATAGTCAGCTGACCGGCTTGGTCAGCTGACACCCTTCTGATTGTCATAAAGGCTCTGCCTCTCCGCGCGCGCGTCCTTCTGAACCTGTGTGGACTATCAGTCCCAGCCACACCAGACATGTGTTGTAATGCTTCTGCTGTGTTGGACGCGGAACCGGCCGCACCGCTGTCTAAGCATGCGGCGGTTTCTCCGCGTTCAGCAGTACTGTCAGAAATAGGTCTATGCGTGCAAACATCCGCGTCTGACGCGGAATCCGCCGCCTTGTTCATAAGGCTCCGTCATGCCAGTGCATGCAGACCCACGCGCGCAACCTGCCGCGTTGGACGCGGAATCAGCCGCCTTGCTTCGGGTACCAGCGGCGGCTTTTCCGCGTTTTCTCACAGTACTGCGGGCAAACATGTCAGCACAAAATAAACGCACTGCGGGCAAACATGTCAGCACAAAATAAACGCAGATAGTTATCAAGGCCACAGAGAAGATCATCAGGACCCCCCCCCATCTCCTTTACTCCTCCAGATTGCGATCCAGGGCTATCAGGATCGTAAATGATCCCTCCCATCCCGGCAACCACTACCTTCATTATATAATATCATCTCCTCTTTATGATAAAGGGGAAAGAGGCGCCCAGAGAAGATAAAATGCGTTAAAAACAAATAAAATGAAAAAAGTGAGGCAGCTTACCTCAATGAAGACAAATTCACGTATTAATAGAATTTTATTGCACGGGCAACGCATTTCATGGGTGCATAACCACTTCCTCAGGCCAAATAGCAGTGCCTAATAGCGCTTGTAGCCACAAATAAGGCGCCTTATTCAAGTACTATTAGGCACTGCTATTTGGCCTGAAGAAGTGGTTATGCACCCATGAAATGCGTTGCCAGTGCAATAAGATTCTATTAATACGTGAATTTGTCTTCATTGAGGAAAGCCACCTCACTTTTTTCATTTTATTTGTTTGTAATGCATTTTATCTTCTCTGGGTGCCTCTTTCCCCTTTATCCTGTGCTTTCACTCTCCTTTTTGGAGGGGAATCAACTCTCTTTGACCAATTTAGGTCATTTGAGGTTTGCTATTTCCCAAGAGTGCGGCCATTACCAGCTCCGTCTGGTCTCCCGGGTGGAGTCGGGGTTATACATCTCCACCTGCTACTAGTTATCAGTTGCAATTCTGCAGCCCACCTTTGTGAGTATAATCCACCCGCATATTTTACATACTTCTGGTACTGCGACATACTGCACCATGTGGGTTCCTGTTGTCTCTGTGTTTTTTTTCTCTGCAGGGTGTAATTTTTTTTATCCCTACTTTTTGTCCTCTTTATGAGAACAGATTCTGCAGGTCTGTCTGTGAGTGGGCAGTGTAGTTATATGAGGAGATTTTGGGGGTAAGCTGAGGATGGCCTGGAGGTAGAATGGCATCCACCATGTCCACCAGGGAATGAGCCGTATCTGTCATACCGTATAGCCACCTCTGCTTGTTCCATGCAGTTGTTTTTCATTTGCTGATACTTTGTCCTCAGCACGAGATCGGGTTCTGCAGAAGACTCAAGTGCTGAGAGTGGATGGAAAGAACACATTACAGCTGAAGATCCAGCTACCGGATGGAGGAAACACAGAGACCGACGCTACAAAGAGTCCTCCACCCGCCAGGGCTGATGATGGGGCTGCTGTAAGTTCCCTGAGCAATGTGACCTTATACAGAATGAACTCCATAACCTGAGGATTTCTCCAGTTACAGTACTGTAATACACCAGCCAGGTGGGGAGTGTAGGAAGTATCTGTCTCTCTATTTGTGGAGATCACTATAGATAGATTGGGAAGAGCTTTTGAAACCTCTAGCGTTTGGCCTCAGAAAAACTCCTCTGGTGTGCACCAGGCCTAAGTGTGTGTATCCAGGCTTTTATAGTGGGTGTTATTGGAGAGCGGTCTGTTTACTTTTTGAACATAGTTTATTTATCCAAAATTACTACAGCACCTCCTTTGTCGACTGGTTTAAGAAGTCTCATAATATTCATGTTTTTATTTTACAAATGTGTTTAACATCATAGCCCTACCTAAAACGCTGCATCCCAGTGTTTCTCATAATCTCAATAAATCCCCCCTAACTCCCGCCTCCCTCTCCCCCACAAAATCCAAGACTTTCTTGGTCGTGGATCTTGCTGCTGGAGGAGGCCGAGCTTTCAGCCACAGCTCTGCCTCCTTACGCCTCAATCAGCCGCTTATCTCCACCTCTCCTCCGCCCCTCTCAGTGAAGGAAGACTGAGAGGGGCGGGGCAGAGGCAAAGATCCGGGCTGATAGACGCTCTGAGAGGCAGAGCTGCGGCTCATAGCTCTGCCTCTCACGGAAGCGCTGCCTGGATTGCCCCCCGGGGAGTTTGGGGGATTTAGTTAGATTACAGCCACTGGGATGTGGACTCCGGTGCAAGTTTTACATTTCAAGCCAGGCACTCTATACATAATAATTGATATGAGACCTGCCAAGGACAACCACAGTGTTAGGGTACGTACAGACATACGATAACGATCGTTCGTTCTGAACGACGAACGATGTTAAAGGAGGTATCGGCCGATGATCGTTTGAAGAAAGGCTACTTTGAACATCGTTCGTGTACGAACGATCTTGGAACGAGCGTTGCGTGCGCAACATGATGTATAAACTGATTTCAAACACAAGTGTCAAAAAGAACTGTTTGAGCATGTGCAAAGCTTTGAGAACGAACGATCAACGACCGATCGTTGTACAGACATTACTTTTTGAACGATGGTCGTTGGAAAAGATCTGGCAGAATGGATCGTTCTTTACCAACGGCATATCTCGTTGGTCGGTCGTTTTAATGATCGTTCGTGCACTTTTTACGAACGATCGTCGGGCAATGCCGTCGGTAACGATCGTTTTAAACGACTATAGTCGCATGTCTGTATGCGCCAGATCTTTTTCAACGACCATCGTTCAAAAAGTAATGTCTGTACAACGATCGGTCGTTGATCGTTCGTTCTCAAAGCTTTGCACATGCTCAAACAGTTCTTTTTGACACTTGTGTTTGAAATCAGTTTATACATCATGTTGCGCACGCAACGCTCGTTCTAAGATCGTTCGTACATGAACGATGTTCAAGGCAGCCTTTCTTCAAACGATCATCGGCCGATACCTCCTTTAACATCGTTCGTCGTTCAGAACGAACGAATGTCTGTACGTACCCTTAGAGAGGCAAGAAGGGGATAGGGGACAGCTTGTTAATGATTACTTCTATTCAAATCATCTACAGAAGTGATTATTACCAGCACAGGAGTCAGGACCAATAGAGTGCTAATACTGTGGTTGAGGGAGGGCCCAAAGGCCCCATTGCGGCTGCAACCTCTGCACCCCCTATTGCTACGCCACTGCTCCTTCCCCCACCTGACCCTCGATGACAAGTGCAGTTACCTTTCCCCCACTCACTGCATGGGAGGTGTGGCCTGTAAACCAAACCTCACCTGCACCCTTTCCCCTTCTTGCTGTTTTAACAATTGTAGCCACCATTCCTCTTTTCTTCCAAAGGTGGCCACACACGATACAATGAAATGATCTGATTTTACGGTAATTCGATAAACACGATCGGATTTCCCCAAAAATCTAAAGCTTTTTTTTTTCATTCGAGCAAGAAATGATCAGATTTCCCGTTTTTATTTGATAAAAGTAGATTGGGAGTGGTGGATTTGTCCGATCAATTTTTATGAAAATTGAATGGTGTGTGTTAGATTGCCAATTTATTAATATACACACCCTAGCAGTTTTCTTAGACTTTCCAATCATTTTTATCATAATTGGAGAAAAATTGACCACACGTGTGTGGTACATTGTTCAGATTTTTTAAATGTTACAATCAGTCAGAAAAATTAATTGCAATTCTTGAATTGAACAGATAATTTAAAAATTGTATGGTGTGTGGCTAACTTTAGCAAATGTGCGTCCACCAATCCCCCCCCCCCCACCATCACCCTTCCCCCACTCCATAACGGTAGTGACTGCTATAGTGTCTCCACCCACTTTCAAGGCCAGATTTACATATCAGAAGCCCTCTGAGGCACAGATGTTCTGGCAACCTAAACTCCATCTGCTGAACACAGCAGCACACATCACCCTAAAGGTGGCCATACACCATACAATCTTTTAAATATCTGTTCAATTTAAGAATTGCAATCAATTTTTCTGGCTGATTGTAACATTTAAAAAATATGACCACTGTACCACACACCTGTGTTCAAGTTTTTTAACCAATTATGATAAAAAGGATTGGAAACTCTGAGAAAATTGCATGGGTGTGTATATTAATAAATTGGAAATCCACCACACACCATACAATCTTTAGAAAGATTGAAGAAAAATATCTGGCATTCCGGATTGATAAAAATCGAAGAAAACGGGAAATACGATCAGATTTTGCAGTCGAATGAAAAAAAAGATTTTGATTTTTTCGGGAGATCCGATCGTTTTTATCGAATTGCCGTAAAATCGGATCATTTTATTGTATCGTGTGTGGCCACCTTTAGGGTCAACACACACCATGCAATCTTGGTTGTACAGATTTACCAAATCTATGTAGTATAAGGGTAAACAGATTGAAAATACCTTGAATGATTGATTGGATAAGCTCTTATACTACATGAAAGTGGTAAGATTGAACAACCAAGATTGTATGGTGTGTGTTGAGCTTAAGGGTGGCCACACACACCATACAATTTTTTTAATATCTGTTCAATTCAAGAATTGCAATCAATTTTTCTGACCACTTGTAACAATTCAAAAATATGACCACAGTACCACACACCTATAGTCAATGTTTCCTCAATTGTGATAAAAATGATTGGAAACTCTGGGAAAATTGCCGGAACTCTGGGAAAACTCTGCTGGAAAAAAACGGGAAATCCGATCGCATTTTTCAGTTGAATTAAAAAAAAAAAAAAAAAAGCTTTCGTTTTTTTCGGGAGATCCGATCATATTTATCGAATAGCTGTAAAATTGGATCATTTTATTGTATTGTGTGTGGCCACCTGAACACCAATGTTTATCTGATGTCAGAATAAAAGAAATGTTTATTGGATATCAGTAATTGTGTATCTTCCCTGTTTTCTAGGAGAGTCCAGTGGATCGAAACTCGGGCGAAGCAGGTAATGGACTTAAACTGTAGAGCGTGCTACTTATCCGTCAGGGCTGGCCTTGAATGATATCTCTGGGCATAAACCAGTTATGTATACAATGTAAAATAGACATGTGCTAATAATAGCAATTCAGTAGCAAAATTGGTTCCTGATCTGCTAATGTTAACAGAGTGCCTAAAAGCGGACCTGAACTCATAACTTTCTCTCTGCTCTAAAAGATACGCAACAGCACAATGACCTTTACAGAAAAACATTTCTTTGTTACAGCTGATACAAATCCTGCAATAAATCTGCAGTGTGTATACTTCCTGCTTTCATGGAAGCAGACATATTGTTCCCATCCTGTATATACCGAGGACTTTCTGAGCTGACACAACTGAGAGATCAAATAACACTTGTGCATAGTCACAGATGAGGGTGAATTAGACAGGCTAAACTCTCTAAATACATACAGAGTGCATTCCTCTATGTTTTCCTTCTGTCCTGTGCAAGAGATCAGCTCCACTTTAAAGCAGTCGGCCACAAACCAGCAGAGACTTCTGGTCACTGATTAGGCTAGACGAGGTGTGGGGGAGCACTCATGAAAATGAGGAAGGAACAAGCAGGGGCGTAACTAGAAATCACTGGGCCCCCCTGCAAAACTTTGGATGGGGCCCCCTCCCACCAAAGAATGGGGTAGAAAGACTGGGGGTAGGACAGTGCTGTACACAAGACCCTGCTGAACGCTTCATAGGGAGTGTCTACAAATCTTTGTCTACAAAACTTTTTATGATTCGTTATCAGTGGCAGAGCAGATGCAATCATTAAAACAATTGTGCAGAGAGCAGAAAGTTCTCTCTCTCCTTGCCCTTAGTTATCAGTCTCTCGGGATGCGGCCCCCTGTGGCCTCTGGGCCCCCCTGCGGCTGCATCCCTTGCAGGGTCTATTGTTACGCCCCTGGGAACAAGGCAACCAGGAGAACATAAGCTTCTCTGCTTTCTTTACAGAATTTTTAAAGATGCCATTAAAGAGACTCTGAAGTCACTTTTTTACCTGATTTTCTTTTTTTAGTCCTATTCGGCATTAAATTCTAAATGGATTTGCTGCATTCCCGCAGCAGAACGAGTGTTTTATAGCAGAGAAATAGGTCAGCAAAGTTCCTGGGCTCCCATATCCTCCTTCCTGGTAGAGGTGGAGCTGTGTGCTGTAGCTCTTCCGCCTCTCCAGTCAATCTCTGCTGATCTCTGCCTCTCCCCGCCCCGCTCAGTCTTCTTTCACTGAGAGGGGCGGGGAGAGGTGGAGATCGGCGGAGATTGACTGGACAGGAGGCAGAGGTACAGCACACAGCTCCGCCTCTACCAGGAAGGAGGATCTGGGAGCCCAGGAACTTTGCTGACCTATTTCTCTGCTATAAAACACTCGTTCTGCTGCGGGAATGCAGCAAATCCACTTAGAATGTAATGCTAAGCAGGACTAAATACAAAAATCAGGCAAAAAAAGAGATTTCAGAGTCTCTTTAAGAGGCTATTTAAAGTGCTGTGAGTTTCAGCTGGGTGGGACTGGGGTTAGCTCTCTCCAGCCATAACTCTGCCCAAGATGTCAGTGAAGGCAGAGCAGCCTGTGACAGCCCTCATAGTGCTGATCTACTTAACCAGGAGGACATGCCCACAAATAGAGAAGCAGCAACTGTAAATATTTGTACACAAAATCCGGACTTTATTAATCACTGATATATGTTATAAATAGACTACATTTATCCTGTAATACTTAAGATTTACGATGGCCATGACTCCCTATACATACATGTCCACTATCTACACAGATACGCATCGAGATCAACATGTCCACCTTTTCAAAGGTCTGTCCAGACCCAGAGTGGCCTATAGTAATTACACTGAATTATGGATTCACCACAAATATTACACAACATAAATAGTATCTGCAACGAACTGTAAACTGTACACATTTCGTGAATTAACTTGTTCACTTCTTCAGGAATACAGTCATTTCTCAGTCTGATAGAAATTATTGGAGGGCAACTAACAGTCTGTGCCCTACTTACAAACATTCCATGGTCCCGGATGTTGTTTCGCCATTCCAAGATACAGTATATCATACAATGTGTGGACACATGATTTATTTTTGGACAACTCTTGATATGGACATACAGTATCAACTGAGTTGAGAAAGAGGTTACTTAATCCACGCCCCTGCCACACCCCTAATCACACCCATGACACACCCCTAATCATGCCCCTGCCACACCCCTAATCACACCTCTGACACACCCCTAATCACGCCTCTGACACATGCATACCATAAACATTTCAAAAGAAAAATGTGTTATTTTATAATTCAAACCACACTGGTCCTTCCTATCCCGGTTCATTTTCCTTTATATTAACGTTCTGAAATAAAAAATATATCAATTTATAGGATGGGAAGAAAGTTTAGAGTCATTTTTCAGTAGAAAAATACATGTATTAATACAGATCCATACATCAGTCCTGAAAGAGGGACAACTGAGGAAGAAAGAGGGACAGGGGGACTGGGTTCCCGAAGAGGGACTGAGGGGCATTTGGGAGCTATGGCCATACTGAGCAGTGGCACAAAGCCGCTTCTGCATGGAGGAAAGGGCCGCACATGAGGGGCAGCTGCAGAGCGTATTTGCACAGTATAATCATACACGGAGGGGAGTCCGGCCATGGGAACATATCCTGCAAGCCCTCCTCAGAGGGGTAACTGGCGCTGGATTGCTGGGCTCGAGGAAGATAGGTGCAGGCCTCTTGCCTATCTGGAGGCTTCCGTCTGCTGAGGTACTGTATATTCTGGCGTATAAGACTACTTTTTAACCCTTGAAAATCTTCTGAAAAGTCAGGGGCCGTCTTATACGCCGGGTGTCATTGATGCCGGGTGATACGCCCTATCCTGTTACCGCCTCTCAGATCTGGCTGCTGAGGACTGTAGTGAAGCGCTGCAGGCGCACATGTGTGAGATCCTATCCTGTTACCGCCTCTCAGATCTGGCTGCTGAGGACTGTAGTGAAGCGCTGCAGGCGCACATGTGTGAGATCCTATCCTGTTACCGCCTCTCAGATCTCGCTGCTGAGGACTGTAGTGAAGCGGTGCAGGCGCACATGTGTGAGATCCTATCCTGTTACCGCCTCTCAGATCTCGCTGCTGAGGACTGTAGTGAAGCGGCGCAGGCGCACATGTGTGAGATCCTATCCTGTTACTGCCTCTCAGATATCGCTGCTGAGGACTGTAGTGAAGCGACGTAGGCGCACATGTGTGAGATCCTATCCTGTTACCGCCTCTCAGATCTCGCTGCTGAGGACTGTAGTGAAGCGGCGCAGGCGCACATGTGTGAGATCCTATCCTGTTACCGCCTCTCAGATCTCGCTGCTGAGGACTGTAGTGAAGCGGTGCAGGCGCACATGTGTGAGATCCTATCCTATTACCGCCTCTCAGATCTCGCTGCTGAGGACTGTAGTGAAGCGGCGCAGGCGCACATGTGTGAGATCCTATCCTGTTACCGCCTCTCAGATCTCGCTGCTGAGGACTGTAGTGAAGCGGCGCAGGCGCACATGTGTGAGATCCTATCCTGTTACCGCCTCTCAGATCTCGCTGCTGAGGACTGTAGTGAAGCGGTGCAGGCGCACATGTATGAGATCCTATCCTATTACCGCCTCTCAGATCTCGCTGCTGAGGACTGTAGTGAAGCGGCGCAGGCGCACATGTGTGAGATCCTATCCTGTTACCGCCTCTCAGATCTCACTGCTGAGGACTGTAGTGAAGCGGCGCAGGCGCACATGTGTGAGATCCTATCCTGTTCACGCCTCTCAGATCTCGCTGCTGAGGACTGTAGTGAAGCGGCCCAGGCGCACATGTGTGAGATCCTATCCTGTTACCGCCTCTCAGATCTCGCTGCTGAGGACTGTAATGAAGCGGTGCAGGCGCACATGTGTGATATCCTATCCTGTTACCGCCTCTCAGATCTCGCTGCTGAGGACTGTAGTGAAGCGGTGCAGGCGCACATGTGTGAGATCCTATCCTGTTACCGCCTCTCAGATCTGGCTGCTGAGGACTGTAGTGAAGCGGCGCAGGCGCACATGTGCGAGATCTGAGTGGCAGAGAAGGAGGTAAATAGGATACAAGGGTGGGCCAGAAGGGTGAAAGAGGCGTGTTTTATGAGCACAGCGCGATCTATTCTTCCATATCGCTCTGATAAACAGGGAGACAGTGAGAGCTGACCAATCCGCTTATGGAGAAGGGAGAGTTGACCAATCCAACCAGTCAATCGCCTATATACTGTCATATACTGGACACCACATACAGTACAGCACCAGCATCTGTTCATACATAGCACCAGTATATGATTTTTTTTTTTAATTTTTATTTGGTGTGCGTTGGAAGAGGGGTAGTCTTATATGGCGAGTATATTCCAAACTCTATATTTTAACTGGATAAGTTGGGGGGGGTTGTCTTATATGCTGGAATATACGGTAACTATCTGACTTTCTTCACATTCTTCCCTTCAGGCTCTGTTACATAGGTCAGGTGTGGACGGGGTTCCAGAATGGTGATAATAAGATATCATTAGAAGCAGATAACATCCTGGGGAGCTCAATACTAGAGTCTCTCTCCCCTGACATCCAGGGCCGGCGCTACCATTAAGGCAAAGGAGGCAGCTGCCCCAGGTCCCCACAGCTTGTAGGGGCCCCCAGTGGCTACAAGAGGAAAAAAAACATTTCAAATCGGCCTTATAGTTTTTGAGAAAATCGATTTTAAAGTTTCAAAGGAAAAAAAATACACATTTAAAAACCTGCCGACTTTAATGGTTAATAGCAATTCCACCTTAAATGCTAGAAACCCTAAATTTACAGGATATGTTAAGGAGATCATTAGGAATAAGAGGAAAAAACAATTTTTCAAAAAGACCTTATAGTTTTGAGAAATTCGATTTTAAAGTTTCGAAGGAAAAAAGTATACTTTTAAATGCGGTAAATGTCACTTTCAGTAGCAAACCTAACGGTAGTGTAATTTTACATGCATCAAACGAAAGCGCAATAAATTTCCTGACGGGGTTTCCAGGGGGTCCATACGCAGCCGCAGCGCTTTGGCCAGGGATCGCTATACAGCCGCAATATGGCTGTATGAAGATCCCTGGCATTTTTTCCTATTTTCCCAATTTTTTTTTTATGTTTAGAGTGGGGGAATTTAAAAAAAAAAAATTATGTGGGGTCCCCCCTCCTGAAACTTTTTAACCCCTTGTCCCCCATGCAGGCTGGGATAGCCAGAATGTGGAGCTCCGACCGATTGGGACTTCACACCCTGACTATACCAGCTGCAAAATGCCGATTTCTGTTCCGGGGTATATGTTGGGGGGGGGGCCCCCAGGTTTATTCTGCCCTGGGGCCCCATTGTTGCTTAAACCGGCCCTGCTGACATCGCTGGCTCTCCTATGGACATTTTACCTGCAGGGCCATAACTAGAGGGGAGCAGTCCGACTGCAGGGGGCCCAGAGCTATAAGGGGGCCCTAACTACTACTTCACTCATTTTGATAAAGGGGTCCATCCTTCAGACCAGGTGTTGTGTGGCTACACTTGTTATGGGGGTGACGAATCTGATGGCCACACCTATTTTATGTCCCTAGTGAGATGGGCCCCCAGGCTGTGAGGGTCATCAGGGGGAGGGGTGTGAGATGGGCCCCCAGGCTGTGAGGGTCATCAGGGGGAGGGGTGTGAGATGGGCCACCAGGCTGTGAGGGTCACCAGCGGGAGGGGTGTGAGATGGGCCCCCAGGCTGTGAGGGTCACCAGGGGGAGGGGTGTGAGATGGGGCCCCAGGCTGTGAGGGTCATCAGGGGGAGGGGTGTGAGATGGGCCCTCAGGCTGTGAGGGTCATCAGGGGGAGGGGTGTGAGATGGGGCCCCAGGCTGTGAGGGTCATCAGGGGGAGGGGTGTGAGATGGGGCCCCAGGCTGTGAGGGTCATCAGGGGGAGGGGTGTGAGATGGGCCCTCAGGCTGTGAGGGTCACCAGGGGGAGGGGTGTGAGATGGGGCCCCAGGCTGTGAGGGTCATCAGGGGGAGGGGTGTGAGATGGGCCCTCAGGCTGTGAGGGTCATCAGGGGGAGGGGTGTGAGATGGGGCCCCAGGCTGTGAGGGTCATCAGGGGGAGGGGTGTGAGATGGGGCCCCAGGCTGTGAGGGTCATCAGGGGGAGGGGTGTGAGATGGGCCCTCAGGCTGTGAGGGTCACCAGCAGGAGGGGTGTGAGATGGGCCCCCAGGCTGGGAGGGTCACCAGGGGGAGGGGTGTGAGATGGGGCCCCAGGCTGTGAGGGTCATCAGGGGGAGGGGTGTGAGATGGGGCCCCAGGCTGTGAGGGTCATCAGGGGGAGGGGTGTGAGATGGGCCCTCAGGCTGTGAGGGTCACCAGCAGGAGGGGTGTGAGATGGGCCCCCAGGCTGGGAGGGTCACCAGGGGGAGGCAAGGGAAGGAGTGTGAGATGGGCCCCCAGGCTGTGAGGGTCACCAGGGTGAGGGGTGTGAGATGGGGCCCCAGGCTGTGAGGGTCATCAGGGGGAGGGGTGTGAGATGGGCCCCCAGGCTGTGAGGGTCACCAGGGGGAGGGGTGTGAGATGGGCCCCAGGCTGTGAGGGGCACCAGAGGTTGGCAAGGGTAAGAGTGTAAACATGGCGATGAGGGGGGCCCTATCAATGTTTTGCTGGGAGGCCCCATGATTTCTAGTTAGACCCCTGTTTACCTGCTAATAATGGAAATGCAGACCAGACATATAAACATTGAAATCTTGCTCATAATATTTTCAATCCTTCTACAACAACATAGAGAGCTCACTATGGGCCCGATTCACTGCGGAGCTCCAGAGCTGGAGAACAGAGGGGAGGCTAATGGCTCAGAAAGCCTGCAGGGAGATTTATACGAACATCTGGTATAGGTGGCAAAGATCTGCAACTTCTGGGCCATGCTAAGTAGCACCCAGGACTGCTGACAGGTTAGTAGTGATAGAGCAGCAACAAGAAGAAAGTTGAGTGAGGATTCGAAATATCCTGGATTTCTGACACAAAGTCATCGTGTCCCCACCCTAGTAGGGCATCAGTGATAAGCTATTGTCACTGATGCCCTACGTACTGATAACGCTCCATTTTCACACCCACAGCTCCTGCTACAGAAGAGGAAGAGGAGGTCCCCAGAGTAGAGGATGAGCTGACCCAGGAGAACCCCCCATCCTCTCTGATCCTGATTCAGAACCTCCAGGAAAGCTGCTCCTCTGAGATGTTAAACCTCCTGGTTGAGAACATCAGTGGGAAGACTCAGGACTCGGACTTCTGTGTGGAGAGAATTCCTGAGATCCAGTCTGCTGTGGTGACCTTCACCTCCGAGAAAGGTGAGATATCCTCAGGAATATGCACAATATTGAGCTATAAGACATGACAACCTACACCCAGCCTCACCTTTATGGTTGTGAGCCCAGGGATGCAGAGAACCACAATAATGTAGATTATGCCACAACAACGGGATAGCAATACATCAAACATTCCTTACCACTTAACTACTTTCCAGGACTATTGTTCAATAAGGCATATTAGGAGCAACTTAAAGAGACTCCGTAACAAAAATTGCATCCTGTTTTTTATCATCCTACAAGTTCCAAAAGCTATTCTAATGTGTTCTGGCTTACTGCAGCACGTTCTACTATCACCATCTCTGTAATAAATCAACTTATCTCTCTCTTGTCAGACTTGTCAGCCTGTGTCTGGAAGGCTGCCAAGTTCTTCAGTGTTGTGGTTCTGTGATACATCTCCCCCCTACAGGCCCCTCTCTGCACACTGCTGTGTGTTATTTAGATTAGTGCAGCTTCTCTCTGCTCTATTATCTTTTACAAGCTGGATAAATCCTCCTCTGAGCTGGCTGGGCTTTCACATACTGAGGAATTACATACAGGCAGAGCTGTCTGCACTCTGCAGGAAGAAACAGCCTGGCACTTCAGTGGAAGATAGCTGCAGGGGGGAAGAAACACACAAATTATCTCTTGAGATTTAAAAGGAAGGGTGTATACAGCCTGCTTGTGTATGAATGTATTTTCTATGTGTGGACATACTGTACATCAACCTACTTCCTGTTTTGGTGGCCATTTTGTTTGTTTATAAACAAACTTTTTAAAACTGTTTTTAACCACTTTTAATGCGGCGAGGAGTGGCGAAATTATGACAGAGGGTAATAGGAGATGTCCCCTAACGCACTGGTATATTTACTTTTGTGCGATTTTAACAATACAGATTCCCTTTAAAGCAGAATATAACCCTGCATTTCAACTTTGCTCTAAAACATTATTTACAGCATATTATATGCAACCAGCATTTTTTTTACTAGACCAGCATCGGAAGGGTTACACACAGAGCTTTAAAGTTCGGTGGAGAGAAATGCCGCCTCAGCCGAAGTTTAGATAGATACATTGAAGTGAACACAATGTAACAAGTGAGGAATGTGACTCACTCTCTCTCTCTGTGTCCCGGGAGCTCCTGCACAGTCAGAGAGTGTGTAACATTCCACACTTGTTACATTGTGTTTACTTAAATGTATCTATCTAAACGTCGGATGCGGCAGCATTTCTCTCCACGGAACTTTAAAGCTCTGTGAGTAACCCTTCGAATGCTGGTCTAGTAAAAAAAAATGCTGGTTGCATATAATATGCTGTAAATAATGTTTTAGAGCAAAGTTGAAATGCAGGGTTATATTGCGCTTTAAGTAGAAGAAGCAGGGTAGATCAGCACTAGATGAGGTAGACCTTACTGGAGGGGGTCGGGGTAACTCACTGTGCCTCCGGATCAATACAGTCTTGACAAATCCGAGAAAAGAAAGAATTCCGGGCACCAGATGAGCTGCGATGCAAACACCCGCTTTATTTCATCCCACCAGATACAGCATACAAAGATGGCGGCCTAAAAGCCATTTCAGAAGCCCACCACTTTCTTCCTCAGAGTGTCTGAGGAAGAAAGTGTTGGGCTTTTGAAACGGCTGTTAGGCCGCCATCTTTGTATGCTGTATCTGTCTGGTGGGATGAAAGAAAGCGGGTGTTTGCATTGCAGCTCATCTGGTGCCCAGAATTCTTTCTTTTCTCGGATTTGTCAATATTAGGAGCAAGACAGATATTAGGGCAGTAAGGGCACCCATGAATGGCCTTCAGCAATGTGAGCCCAAGTCCGCTCTTCTTAGCACCATTTGATGTTCTTTGAATAACTCGGAACAGATCTGGATTTGCACTCCTTCTACAAACAGATATTTTTGTTGGGCTTCCTCACGTGCTATACGACTGGAAATATTGCCTCCTTTTACTGTAATCAGCTGCACCTCTCGCTGGATGGATTCATCTGCGTGAACAGCTGGTCTTTATCTTTTTACACGGAATTCCAATAAACAGTTATATTTTTAGAAGTGGCTCCCATCCAGATCTGAAGTAGTATAAGATATAGGAGGAGATTCACTAAACCGCGTGAAGCAGAATAACTTCTGGAAGATGAGTAGCATGTGACGTATTGTGTGTCATATATGGCATTCTGCTCTACTCCTCAAGCGGTAAGACTTTATGCACCTTATTCTGCTTAAAGGGAACCTGAGGTGAGAGGGATATGGAGGCTGACATGTTTGTTTCCTTTTAAACAATGCAGATTACCTGGCTGTCCTGCTGTTCCTCTGTCTCTAATACTTTAAGCCACAGACCATGAACAAGCATGCAGATCAGATGTGTGATTTACATTCTACTGACCAAAAAGATCAGCAGGACTATTAGGCAACTGGTATTGTTTAAAAGTACAAAAAAAATTAATAAATATGGCAGCTTCCATATGCCTCTCACACCTCAAGTTCCTTTTAACAAAGTTAAGTGCATAACCTCAAAGTAACAGCATGAGGTATGTGTAAGGGGTAGTAGCGAGAAATAATGTTGTTGTAGAAAATACCTTTTATTGCTGAGCCAAATATATTTTCAGAAACATGCTTTTGAGAAAACGGAGTCCTCTTCTTGAGGTTTAATGTTAATTTTATGCCTGAGGAACATCATAATATCATATCATGAGAGCATCCAAACATCATGCTTGGTTAGTGGGCCCTCCATGGTATTCTCTGCACCCTTCGTATAAAAGATTGAGATCCTCCTCCTATCATTGGTGCTCAACAGTTTTCCATCAATAGATCAGCCACCTTGGGTCACAACTTTGTGAAGGGAAGCTGGAAGAAACTCTCCGTAGTGGTAAATAGTTTAAATCAGAAAGCTGTTTTATGCATGACTTGAGCATTAAAAAACAAACCGCATTGCAGACCAGCAGGACTTAAACCACTTCATATTGCATGCCCTCAAACCCAACTGGTTTTGCCCTTTCGGCGTCGTCAGGGGCTTAAAGAGAGTCTGAAGCCTAATAAAATAATTATTTTTATCTGCTACATATGTAAAGCAATATTACCAGTGCTGAAACCCCGCACTCCCGCGGAAAAATGAGGGCTTTATACCCCAAATACAAGGGCAAACTGTAACAATCGGTGTCAGCAAGAACAGATTTTCTGATTATTGGTGATCTGCAGTATCACCAATAATACAGATGTTATACCTGATTATGTGGTGATCTGCAGAATCACCAATAATGCGAGTATAGCGAGACAGAGGACAACCAGATGTAAAGATAAGTGTTTGGTGCAACAGTAAATATAGATAGAGATACCCACTATCCCAGAGGAGCTGGTAGAGGAAGGTATCTCTAAAGGACACTGTAATCAGTACTCCAGCAGGCTGGAGACACAGATGAGTTAGTGATAGGTTCACCCGAGGAGCGGGTGATGCACAGTAAGACAATGTATACTGATCACTCGTGGAGCGAGTGATTCAGACTGTACTGCAACCGGTGATCACCTGTGGGGCAGGAGATCCCAACAGTTCCGTAGTAGCTAGTCACCTGAGGAGCAGGTGATTAAGACTGTATAGCAGCTATCAACCTGAGGAGCAGGTGATAAAGACTGTACTGCAGCTATCTACATGAGGAGCAGGTAATTCAGACTGTACTGCAGCTATCAACCTGAGGAGCAGGTGATTCAGACTATACTGCAGCTATCAACCTGAGGAGCAGGTGATTAAGACTATACTGCAGCTATCAACCTGAGGAGCAGCTGATACTAAACTGAGAATCCCTCACCAGAACTAAGCTCACTGGTGAGGGCAGACAAGCAGGTTCGGCAACACACGGACAGATGCGGTACAAAGGCAGAAGACTGAATCAGAGTGAGGGATAAGCTAAGTCGGCAACATGATCAGATAGGCAAAGGCACAGAATCAAAAGACAGAAGAGTAGTCTAGGCTAGCAGAGGGTCATAACAAATAATACAATACAATTAGTACTTTAACCATCTTAGCGGTATGGACGAGCTCAGCTCGTCCATCACCGCCGATGGCTGCCGCTCAGGCCCTGCTGGGCCGATTTTACTCAAATAAAGTGCAGCACACGCAGCCGGCACTTTGCCAGCCGCGTGTGCTGCCTGATCGCCGCCGCTCTGCGGCGATCCGCCGCGAGCAGCGGCGAAAGAGGGTCCCCCCAGCCGCCTGAGCCCTGCGCAGCCGGAACAAATAGTTCCGGCCAGCGCTAAGGGCTGGATCGGAGGCGGCTGACGTCAGGACGTCGGCTGACGTCCATGACGTCACTCCGCTCGTCGCCATGGCGACAGGAGAAGCCAAACACGGAAGGCTGCTCATTGCGGCCTTCCGTGTTACTTCTGGCTGCCGGAGGCGATCGGAAGAACGCCTCCGGAGCGCCATCTAGTGGGCTTTCATGCAGCCAACTTTCAGTTGGCTGCATGAAATAGTTTTTTTTTTATTTAAAAAAAACCCTCCCGCAGCCGCCCTGGCGATCTTAATAGAACGCCAGGGTGGTTAAGCTATCAACAGAATCTGGCTAAGTGTGGATCCCCAGCTCCTGCTGGTTCTAGGCACACTTTCGGATCTGACTAAGAGTCTGAGTGCTAACACGTAGCATATGCAACAGCAGACAAGGAACAACTGACAGGCATGTCCTATATATACTGGGAGGGCTCCTTAGCGCCGCCCCAGTCACTCAGCCAATCAGGATCAGTGTTGGAGTCAGCTGACCGGCTGAACAGCTGACTGCCCTTCTGCTTGCATAAAGGTCCTGTCTGCGTAGACATCAGTCTATGTGCGACTGAGGGACCAGGCAAAGTTCCATCATGTAACAGCGGGGCGGAGGCCGCTGGCTGAGACGCGGGGACAGCCGCCATGCCGCTCGGTGCTGCGGCGGCCTCCCCCGCATTCACCATAGTCCCAGGCACAACTCCATCATGTACCCGCGCGGCGGAAACCGCCGGCTGAGACGCGGAGATAGCCGCCATGCCGCTCCCTGTTGCGGCGGCATCTCCGCTATGCTATACACAAACATCCACGACTTTCAAAGTTGTGGATTTTGCTGCCCGGGGAGGCAGAGCTTTGGGCTGTAGTTCTACCTCTACTGGAGTCAATCTGCGCGGGGATCTCTGCCTTTCCCTGACCCTCTCAGTGAAGAAAGAATGAGAGAGGTGGGGAGAGGTGGCAAATCGGTGGAGATTGACTTCAGTAGAGGCAGAGCTGCATCGCTAAGCTCTGACTCTATCAGGAAGCGCTTCCCGATTCTTGGCCCGGGGATTTGGGGGTATAAAGCCCTAATTTTGCCGCGGGAGTGCCGCATTTCAGCACAGGTAATATTGTTTAACATGCGTAGCAGATAACAATAATTATTTTATTAGGCTTCAGACTCTCTTTAAGTGGCTGATCTATTAAGGGAAGGTGGAGGATCATAGAAAGAGGATCTCGCCCTTGAAAACCGTGACTGTGGAGAATAAAATGGAGGCTCTCCATACATTTTGCAAGGATAAGTACTGTTGGCAGTAGCAATGAAGGTTTGTGTGACCAACTTTGATTAGGAGGCAGGTCCAGGGGCAGCTGCCTTTACCATATACCTTAAAAGCACAATCAATTTTATGGTTCGATGGAATACAATTTTCCACCACTCCCAACTTTGCATTGATGAAATTTAGCATTTGTAGTTTTAGTGTTGTAGTAGGTCTCCAGTTGCTTTCTTTCTTCTTTGGAGATAACAATCGTTATTGTATGATGTCCTCTTCTTGCAGAAACTTCAGACTTCACTGGAAAATTCTCTGGTAGCCCAAGAGCAAAGCAACTGAAACTGAAAGCAAGATATCTGGAGGAGAGCAGGACTGTCAGGGTGGAGGGGTTACCACCCAACATATCTGAGGATCACCTCTCCCTGTACTTCGAGAGCCCCAGGAACGGAGGTGGAAGCGTAGAGACTATGGAGATGTTCCCAGAGGAAGGTGCTGCCATCATTACATTTCCTAGCGCTGAAGGTAAAAGGCTTGGACATCTCAGTCTGTTTGGTTTCACATTCTTCAAAGGGCCCCTCGAGTGGGTCCATGTGTATGAATCCACTGTCACTTCAATTTCTCTTCTGTCAGATCCAGTTATACAAAATCCTTCAGGCAGTGGCATAGCAATAGGGGTTGCAGAGGTCTTGACCGTACCGGGGGCCTTGGGCAAGAGGGGCTCCTCCCCTGCAGTGTTAGCGCTTTATTGGTCCTGTGGTTGTAATGATCACTTCTATAAATGCTTTGAATGATAATAATGTGATTAATGGTGGCCACTAACGATCCAATCTTTTTATCCAATCTTGCCAAATCTATGTAGTATAAGGGTAAATTGAGTGAATATACTGAATGGATACTTCAGGCAGTTACCTTATATTACATAGAAATGGTAAGATTGGATGAAAAAGATTGGATCATTAGTGGCCACCTTAACAAGCTGCTCCCCATCCCCTGCTTGCACCTCTGACACTGTGTTGTCCTTGGCAGGTTTTTGTGTATAGAGTACTTGGGGGGGGGGGAGGGGCATGTAAAACTCGCACCGGGGCCTATAGCTCCTTAGCTACGCCACTGCCTTCAGGTCATATTGACTTTTGAGTAGTAGAGTCACAAATGGTTTTGCCAACTCCCACATGAATCTATGCCTATTGATTGGTGGAGGTGGAGAGAAGACAGCATATGTAATCAGAAGGGAGGAGCTGTGGTCACACAGGAGTCAGCAGCAGGTTTTAATGGCCGCAGGATATTTTCATGTGGCTGGATAAGACAGAAGAAAAAGTGTTCAGGATAAGAAATGACAACTGTTCTTTCATTAAACACTTTTGGTTCAGCTTACAACAGACAGTGGCTTCATATTTACACTTACCTAAAGGATTATTAGGAATACCTGCTCAATTTCTCATTAATGCAGTTATCTAATCAACCAATCACATGGCAGTTGCTTCAATGCATTTAGGGGTGTGGTCCTGGTCAAGACAATCTCCTGAACTCCAAACTGAATGTCAGACTGGGAAAGAAAGGTGATTTAAGCAATTTTGAGCGTGGCATGGTTGTTGGTGCCAGACGGGCCGGTCTGAGTATTTCACAATCTGCTCAGTTACTGGAATTTTCACGCACAACCATTTCTAGGGTTTACAAAGAATGGTGTGAAAAGGGAAAAACATCCAGTATGCGGCAGTCCTGTGGGCGAAAATGCCTTGTTGATGCTAGAGGTCAGAGGAGAATGGGCCGACTGATTCAAGCTGATAGAAGAGCAACATTGACTGAAATAACCACTCGTTACAACCGAGTTATGCAGCAAAGCATTTTGTGAAGCCACAACACGCACAACCTTGAGGCGGATGGGCTACAACAGCACGGGAGCAGGTATGTATCTGCCCGCCGCTCGCTGCCCACCACAGCCCCACAGACACTTACGAGCTGGAGGGGAGCGCAGAGGGGAGAGCCCCAAGGTGAGGGAGAGGGGGGAACTACCCCTCTCCCCGCCGACTGTGGGCAAGGCTTTCCCCTCATGCTGCCACCCCTCCAGCACCCACAAAACGGCCCCGAGCGGGCCCCAGGGGGGGGGCCGGGCCCCCCCGCGGGCGCAGGGGCTGCAGGGCCTATTCCTACGCCCCTGCCCTGATGACTACTTCCAGCAGGATAATGCACCATGTCACAAAGCTCCAATCATTTCACATTGGTTTCTTGATCATGACAATGAGTTCACTGTACTAAAATGGCCGCCACAGTCACCAGATGTCAACACAATAGAGCATCTTTGGGATGTGATGGAACGGGAGCTTCATGCCCTGGATGTGCATCCCACAAATCTCCATCAACTGCAAGATGCTATCCTATCAATATGGGCCAACATTTCTAAAGAATGCTTTCAGTACCTTGTTGAATCAATGCCATGTAGAATTAAGGCAGCTCTGAAGGCGAAAGGGGGCCACACACCATATTAGTATGGAGTTCCTAATAATCCTTTAGGTGAGTGTATGGAACAACATAAATGAAGGATTTATACCCACCCATTGCAGAGTACTGCCCATATCAAGTTCCCTTTGGGCTGGCATTTGATCAGGCAGTATACCCTCAACATAACCACCTCAGAAGTACTGACACTGTCAGTCTCTCTGGTGACAAGCTGCTGAGAAAGAATTAACATATTTAGATTAGTTAACAAGGTAGCAGAAACAAATCTGCCTTAACGTTTACCTTATTCTTTTATTAAAAGTGGAACTAAATTCAGAACTTCCTATCTGCTTTTAAAGATAAGACACATCATGGTGGGGAATCTTCATTACAATTTATGGAAATCCTAAGAAAAACCCTGAATTGTTAACTTCCTGCACTTTCCTGGGAGCACAGAAAGGGTTAAGCTTCAGTGTTTACATATTATTACATAGCCTGCACAGCTAAGGCACAGCTCACAGGCCTGGTTCACACTTGCTGATAACAGCTAATGAGACAGGCTGACCTCCTTAAACACACACAGAAGGCACAGCAGTGAATTTCTAAGCAACTATAAAGATTTTTTATTGTCTTTTATGCAGGAGTTTGGGTCCGCGTTAACTATTTACATTTCCTTTTGCTTTACAATTTCTTTCCCATTTAGCTTCTTTTGTGCGTTCCGTTTTGTTTTTGTTTTCTTCACTTATTGCACTCATATTTGTTTTACATTTGATTTCCCATTTTCTTTTTTGTTACCAGTTTCTTTTGCTTTATTGTTTTTGTTTCATTAATTGATCTTCTTGTTCCTTTCCTTTCCTATTCTATCCTTTTCCCTTTCCATTTGTTTTCTTTAGTTTGCTTTCCTATTAGTTTTGCTATTTGCTGGGGTGATGGTCACATGATTTTGCCTGCTCCTCACAGAGGCATGCTGGGAGTGATGTCACTGCAGGCTGCAGGGAGGAGGGAAATGCTGAATGGTGCTGATAAGCCAGAATTTTCTTTAGATATTTCTAATGACACCTCTTATGATACTAACTCTTGCTTTTTTATTTATTGCAGTTATAAAAACAGTGCTGGGAAGGCAACATGTATTCAGCAATAAGAATCTGTCTGTATATCCGTATTACCCCTCCATTAGCCAGTGCTTGTATGGAAAGGAAGGACCTAGTACAGCAGCTCTGGACCCCGTACCATATCCTATAAGCCTGCCAATGTGGGAATTCATCTATAACAATACAGAGATAAGACAGGCTATAGAGCAGCAAATGTCTGATCATTACTGTGACGTCACATGGCCAGACCCCGGCCACACCTCCCCTGTCATCACACTGTCTTTTCCCAGCATGCTCTCTGCTCATGCCCGGACCCTGGCAAAGATAGCTCCAGCCTGGAGCACTAAAGTCCACACAATGTTCTCGCGCCTTATTTCAAATTACAAAGTCATTGAGTGCGAGCTGAAGCCTCAAGTCTGGGACGCCATCAAAGAAAAAGTGACCAGCGCACCATATGATGGCATCTTCATTAGACCAGACCTTGGTGCAGAGAAGGTTTCCATTGTGGGCATTTCAGAAGAGTTAACTAAGGTGGAACCAAAATTTAGAAAACTGGTTGAAGAATACAGTAGAAAGCTGAGCAAAGTGGAAGATCAGGTGCCTATTGACCCTGCAGCGTATAGACTGATGTACGCACATGGCTTGGAGACGAGCCTCCAAGAAGATTCACCAAATCTGAAGATAAGTTATGATCCAATTGCAATGAAAGTCAAACTCACTGGACCTAAAGATGAGGTTCTCAATGCAAAATGTGAAATTCTAAACTCTAAGCAAGGAATGAAGACCAAATGCATTAACCTTGATCCCTACATCATACAATTTCTGATGTTATCAGACAATGAAGAAATGTCGTGTATGTTGCTTATGAGTAACAATATTAAAGCAGCATTTCAGGTTAAAGATAAGACAGTCACACTAACTGGCTTCTCTGATGAAGATCTGACCAATGCTGAAACACAACTGAAAAGAGAATTGAGCTGTAAGCGGTTTTCTATTCAGGACAAATCTGTCACTAACAGCCCAGAGTGGAGAAGTCTAACGACTTTTATCATGGACACTTTTAATACTGAGATGGTGACAGTTTTAGTAGAGGAGTTCCCTGTTGGAGAAAGCATTGAGGTGGCCATCACTGGTCTGTCTTCATCAGCAGAAGAATCCTACCAACAAATCTATGACTACCTGAAGAAAAACACATTGGTGCAGAAGGACATTAAGTTGGACTCAGTGGCCATCTTCCAGTTTATTGAAGAAGAAAGGAAGCAGGACTGGGGCCGGATTTTACAGAATGTGAAAGTTGTCAAGAATCTGAACCTCATGTCCTTGTCTGGTCCAGAGCTGTATGTAACAGAAGCAGAAGACTACATAACAAGGATAAGTTCCACTCTTCATTCTGACATCTTATACATCGATAAACCGGGGGCCAAAAAGTTCTGTATGGACAATGAAGACATGTATGTTATGACGGTGAAAAACAAGTTCAACTGTGTGATATATTTACAGAAGGATGGAACTACGGCAAGTTCTGATCCAGAAACTAACCTAGGTGAGCCAGTTTGTGAAATCGCCTTTCCGAACGGGACCACAATCACTGTGTATAAAGGTGAGCTGTGCCACCACAATGTCGATGTTATCATTACTGCATCGAAAGAAGATCTAACACCAGTTGGGAGAGCAGCACTGGAATTAATGAAAGCAGCAGGACCCGAACTTCAGGCAGAATGTCAGAGTATTATTGAGAAGGAAGGGAATCTAGAAGCTGGGGAGTGTGAAATAACCGGTGCCGGCAATTTACCCTGTAAGGAAGTGATTCATGCTGTTGGCCCTAAAAAGCCAAGTTCAAAATGGGAACGTCTTCTGCGGAAAGCAATCACCAAGAGCTTAGAGATGGCAGCAGGTAAATCGTACAGCTCGGTGGCACTTTCTGTGGCCAGCTTTGGGCATTCAGGAATTCCTATAGACACATGTGCAGAAAATATTTTAAAGTCCCTCAAGCCATGTACAGAAAGCCAAGATGGTGGCAGCTCCATCCAAATCATACACCTTGTGGACAGAGATGATGATACAATAAAGACGGTTACTAAACTCCTGAAGGAAGAGTTTGGGGATGAAAATGTGCAGGTCACCCCAAAACAACGCAAGAAAAGGCACCTGAAGATAAAGAGTCTAAAGAAAGCCCAGATGGTAAACAAGGGGGACACTTCACTGGTGACCACTAAAGAAGGTGTAACCGTGAATATTATACAAGGGAATATTGAGGATACAAAAGTAAGTACAATTCAGATTCAAAAATCTCTTATTTATCCAACTTATAGTACATCCCAAAGATTATAAGGTAGTTTTAAACAAACAACTTTTTGTGTTCTTTGAGACATTGTGCACAGGCCCCTTTCTAGGTGCGGGTTAGGCGCGGAGTTGCCCGGGGTGTAGCAGCGGGAAGATGCATGCATCAGTAACGATACACTAACTCACCTGCTTGCGTCCACATGCTCAAGTCTTGGGTCCTGTCTACTAGTAACAGCGCCCCCTGTAATGTAGGGGGTGCTGTTACCATTAGACGGTACTCAGAACCAGGAGGTTATTATGTGGCCCGTGTCCCTGTGTTGCTGTAGAGGCCTGTCTCTGTATTCCTGTAGCGCCCTGTTCCTCCTGTGTCACTGTAGAGACCTGTTCCTGTGTCGCTGTAGAGACCTGTTACTGTGTCACTGTAGAGACCTGTTCCTGTATCACTGTAGAGACCTGTTCCTGTGTCACTGTAGAGATCTGTTCCTGTGTCACTGTAGAGACCTGTTCCTGTGTTGCTGTGCAGACTTGTCCTGGTGTTGCTGTAGAGACCTGTCCCTGTGTCGCTGTAGAGACCTGTCCCTGTGTCGCCGTAGAGACCTGTCCCTGTGTTGCTGTAGAGACCTGTCCCTGTATTGCTGTAGAGACCTGTTCCTGTGTCACTGTAGAGACCTGTTCCTGTGTCTCTATAGAGACCTGTTCCTGTGTCACTGTAGAGACCTGTGCCTGTGTCACTGTAGAGACCTGTCCCTGTGTCACTGTAGAGACCTGTTCCTTTGTCACTGTAGAGACCTGTCCCTGTGTCACTGTAGAGACCTGTTCCTTTGTCACTGTAGAGACCTGTTCCTGTGTCACTGTAGAGACCTGTCCCTGTGTCACTGTAGAGACCTGTCCCTGTGTCACTGTAGAGACCTGTCCCTGTGTCACTGTAGAGACCTGTTCCTTTGTCACTGTAGAGACCTGTCCCTGTGTCACTGTAGAGACCTGTTCCTTTGTCACTGTAGAGACCTGTCCCTGTGTCACTGTTGAGACCTGTCGCTGTAGAGACCTGTCCCTGTGTCACTGTAGAGACCTGTCCCTGTGTCGCTGTAGAGACCTGTCCCTGTGTCGCTGTAGAGACCTGTCCCTGTGTCGCTGTAGAGACCTGTTCCTGTGTCACTGTAGAGACCTGTTCCTGTTTCACTGTAGAGACCTGTTCCTGTGTTGCTGTGTCACTGTAGAGACCTGTTCCTGTGTCACTGTAGAGACCTGTTCCTGTGTCACTGTAGAGACCTGTTCCTGTGTTGCTGTGCAGACTTGTCCTGGTGTTGCTGTAGAGACCTGTCCCTGTGTCGCTGTAGAGACCTGTCCCTGTGTCGCCGTAGAGACCTGTCCCTGTGTTGCTGTAGAGACCTGTCCCTGTATTGCTGTAGAGACCTGTTCCTGTGTCACTGTAGAGACCTGTTCCTGTGTCTCTATAGAGACCTGTTCCTGTGTCACTGTAGAGACCTGTGCCTGTGTCACTGTAGAGACCTGTCCCTGTGTCACTGTAGAGACCTGTTCCTTTGTCACTGTAGAGACCTGTCCCTGTGTCACTGTAGAGACCTGTTCCTTTGTCACTGTAGAGACCTGTTCCTGTATCACTGTAGAGACCTGTTCCTGTGTCACTGTAGAGATCTGTTCCTGTGTCACTGTAGAGACCTGTTCCTGTGTTGCTGTGCAGACTTGTCCTGGTGTTGCTGTAGAGACCTGTCCCTGTGTCGCTGTAGAGACCTGTCCCTGTGTCGCCGTAGAGACCTGTCCCTGTGTTGCTGTAGAGACCTGTCCCTGTATTGCTGTAGAGACCTGTTCCTGTGTCACTGTAGAGACCTGTTCCTGTGTCTCTATAGAGACCTGTTCCTGTGTCACTGTAGAGACCTGTGCCTGTGTCACTGTAGAGACCTGTCCCTGTGTCACTGTAGAGACCTGTTCCTTTGTCACTGTAGAGACCTGTCCCTGTGTCACTGTAGAGACCTGTTCCTTTGTCACTGTAGAGACCTGTTCCTGTGTCACTGTAGAGACCTGTCCCTGTGTCACTGTAGAGACCTGTCCCTGTGTCACTGTAGAGACCTGTCCCTGTGTCACTGTAGAGACCTGTTCCTTTGTCACTGTAGAGACCTGTCCCTGTGTCACTGTAGAGACCTGTTCCTTTGTCACTGTAGAGACCTGTCCCTGTGTCACTGTTGAGACCTGTCGCTGTAGAGACCTGTCCCTGTGTCACTGTAGAGACCTGTCCCTGTGTCGCTGTAGAGACCTGTCCCTGTGTCGCTGTAGAGACCTGTCCCTGTGTCGCTGTAGAGACCTGTTCCTGTGTCACTGTAGAGACCTGTTCCTGTTTCACTGTAGAGACCTGTTCCTGTGTTGCTGTGTCACTGTAGAGACCTGTTCCTGTGTCACTGTAGAGACCTGTTCCTGTGTCACTGTAGAGACCTGTTCCTGTGTTGCTGTGCAGACTTGTCCTGGTGTTGCTGTAGAGATCTGTTCCTGTGTCACTGTAGAGACCTGTTCCTGTGTTGCTGTGCAGACTTGTCCTGGTGTTGCTGTAGAGATCTGTTCCTATGTTGCTGTAGAGCGTTGTCCCTGTGTTGCTGTAGAGACCTGTCCCTGTGTCGCTGTAGAGACCTGTCCCTGTGTCGCCGTAGAGACCTGTCCCTGTGTTGCTGTAGAGACCTGTCCCTGTATTCCTGTAGAGACCTGTTCCTGTGTCACTGTAGAGACCTGTTCCTGTGTCTCTATAGAGACCTGTTCCTGTGTCACTGTAGAGACCTGTGCCTGTGTCACTGTAGAGACCTGTTCCTGTGTCACTGTAGAGACCTGTTCCTTTGTCACTGTAGAGACCTGTCCCTGTGTCACTGTAGAGACCTGTTCCTTTGTCACTGTAGAGACCTGTTCCTGTGTCACTGTAGAGACCTGTCCCTGTGTCACTGTAGAGACCTGTCCCTGTGTCACTGTAGAGACCTGTCCCTGTGTCACTGTAGAGACCTGTTCCTTTGTCACTGTAGAGACCTGTCCCTGTGTCACTGTAGAGACCTGTCCCTGTGTCGCTGTAGAGACCTGTCCCTGTGTCGCTGTAGAGACCTGTCCCTGTGTCGCTGTAGAGACCTGTTCCTGTGTCACTGTAGAGACCTGTTCCTGTTTCACTGTAGAGACCTGTTCCTGTGTTGCTGTGTCACTGTAGAGACCTGTTCCTGTGTCACTGTAGAGACCTGTTCCTGTGTCGCTGTAGAAACCTGTTCCTGTGTCGCTGTAGAGACCTGTTCTTAAATTCTACTTAATAGCGACAGTTTAGCGTGCATTTCTAGAACTGCACTACAGTTACAAAAAGTGCAAATCCATCCCTAAATTGCCACAGATTAAGAAGTGTTTAACCTCTTAAAGAGAACCCGAGGTGGGTTTGAAGAATATTATCTGCATACAGAGGATGGATCTGCCTATACAGCCCAGCCTCTGGTGCTATCCCAAACCCCCCTAAGGTCCCTCTGCACTCTGCAATCCCTCATAAATCACAGCCACGCTGCTGACAAACAGCTTGTCAGAGCTGGCTGTGTTTATCTCTATAGTGTCAGTCTGCTGCTCCCCCCGCCTCCTGCAGAACTCCGGTCCCCGCTTGCATCCCTTTCCTCCCTGCTGATTGGAGGGAAGGGACAGGGGCAGGGACCAGAGCTATGTAGGAGGCGGGGGAACAGCTGAGACTGACACTACAGATGTAAACACAGCCTCACAGCACGGCTGTGATTTATGAGGGATTGCAGAGTGCAGGGGGACCTTAGAGGGGTTTGGGATAGCAACAGAGGCTGGGCTGTATAGGGAGATCCAGCCTCTGTAAGCAGATAACATTCTTTAAACACTCCTCGGGTTCTCTTTAAGCCTTTTGGATGTAGCTGCTACATCCAAAAGGCTGCTGCTGCGCTGCCAATCGCGCGCGCTTCTGTGTGCTCCCATGCCGCCGCCTGTTAGCCTGGAGATCAATGAATGGGAACACCGTTCCCATTCATTGATCTAAGTCCCAGTTACAAAGATCGACGGCTTCTATGAGAAGCCACGTTCTTTCTAAGTGCTACGTCCCCTCTTCACTTCCTGTAGGCATACATGTTATGCTTACAGGACGCGTGAAAAAAAATGACTGAGGTCATCTTGTAACCAAATAGTAAAACTACACCCACAAACATTTTTTCAATAACAGACAAACAATTACATTTAAAATTAACTGTTTACCCCCTACTCTCTCAAAAAAATACCCAAATAAAATTTGTAATAAATAAATAAAATAAAATAAAAATTAATAAATAAAAAGAATTACAATAAAAAAAAACATGAATAGTTACCTAAGGGTCTGAACTTTTTTTTAATTTGCATGTCCAGAGGGTATGTTACTGTTATTTTTAAATTATAAGCTTGTAAATAGTGATGGACGGAAAACTGAAAAAATGCACCTTTATTTCCAAATAAAATATTGGTGCCATGCATTGTGATAGAGACATAATTTAAATAGAATAATAACCGGGACAAATAGGAAAATAAAATATGTGCGCTTTAATTATGGTAGCATGTATTATTTTAAAACTATAATGGCCGAAAATTGAGAATGAATGAATTTCTTACATTTTTTTCTTAATATTCCCCAAATAGTCCCTAAATGCATTTAGTATAAAATAATTCTTAGCAAAATGTACCACCCAAACAAAGCCTAATTGGTGGCGGAAGAAACAAGATATAGATCATTTTGTTGTGATAAGCAGTGATAGAGTTATTGACAAATGAATGGGAGGTGAAAATTGCTTGGATGCATAAGGTAAAAAAACACTGAAGGCTGAAGTGGTTAATAGCACTTCTACAGATTGTGCAGCAGTGCAGGATAGACAAGATTTGGAAGTGCTCCTCCCCCCTGCTACATCCTGTGAAGCTGTTCTGTGCTTAACCCTTCCAGTGCTGGGCATTGATGCAATACAGCAGATGTATTGGTTACCTCAGCAACAGCAATTCCCTTCACACACTGCACCGTCTGAGAAACCTCCCTAACTCCTTCTATTTTACAACAGTTTAAGAACTGCACGATTTAGTGATTTTTTTAATATGTCTGAGGCAGTTCTGCACAGATTTCTAAAAGCCTACCAATATTTTGTCTCAGACACTCTTGATAAATGTCCCTCACTCTTCTTTCTTTCTGTAGAGCAATGTGGTGGTGAACAGTGTGGGAAAAGACCTGGATCTTGGCATGGGCGCTGTGTCTAAGGCTCTGTATAAGAAGGCTGGAAATAAGCTGCAGGCGCTTGTAAATGCGGAGAGACAAGGCAAGGCCGTGGAAGATGGTTCTGTGTTTGTCACCGCCGGCTGTAACCTGACCTGTGACACCGTCATGCATGTTGTGGCTCCGCAGTGGGATGGAGACCAGGGTGCCGCTGAGAAGGTAAGTATAGGCAGCAGTGTTAGCGATCTGCCAGGATCTAGCAGCAGGGGAGAGTGGGAAGAAGCAAGAATTGTTAAAATGAATATTAATACTTTTATTACTTCTTTGTGAACAGATCTTGAGAAATATTGTGCAGACTTGCCTGAGTGAGACGGAGAAGAGAATGAAGAGATCCATAACGTTTCCGGCCATCGGAACTGGCGCGCTTGGGTTTCCCCGGAACACGGCCGCTGCTATCATGTTTGCAGAGATTATCGACTTCAGCAGCAAGAAAAGGCCGACACACCTGAGAGAGGTCATCTTCATGCTGCACCCCAGAGACCAGGACACTGTACAGGTAATAACATGTCTCCTGTGACATCACCAACGCTAAGGCATTCTGGGTAATATATATTTATACTGTATATGGGCAGAATGTGTAACATGAGAGAGGTCATCTTCATGCTGCACCCCAGAGACCTGGACAATGTACAGGTAATAACATGTCTCCTGTGACATCACTAATGCTAAGGCATTCTGGGTAATATATATTTATACTGTATATGGGCAGAATGTGTAACATGAGAGAGGTCATCTTCATGCTGCACCCCAGAGACCTGGACAATGTACAGGTAATAACATGTCTCCTGTGACATCACTAATGCTAAGGCATTCTGGGTAATATATATTTATACTGTATATGGGCAGAATGTGTAACATGAGAGAGGTCATCTTCATGCTGCACCCCAGAGACCTGGACAATGTACAGGTAATAACATGTCTCCTGTGACATCACCAACGCTAAGGCATTCTGGGTAATATATATTTATACTGTATATGGGCAGAATGTGTAACATGAGAGAGGTCATCTTCATGCTGCACCCCAGAGACCTGGACAATGTACAGGTAATAACATGTCCGCCTGACATCACTAACGCATTCTGGGTAATATATATATGGGCAGAATGTGTGACATGAGAGTGTCGGGCCTGACAAGATATCATCTCACAGCTCAGCTCCTATGCCCCAATCTAACACTACCTTCTTCACCTTATGTGGTGTGTCACTGCTTGAACAGGAGGTGAGTAAATAACACCTGCCCAACTTCGGTTACACCCAGGCCTTGGAGGTGCAAGGTATAGGAGCTGAACGTAGAGTGAACTATGTAACTCACCAGAACCCAAAACAGGAGACAAGGAGCAAAGTCCAGTAACAATTCAAGGTCATACACGTAAGATCAGAGATATTGATGTACACTAGGAGCAGGCAATTTCAGAGTCAGACAATCCAAGGTAATCCAGGCAGCAATCAGAGAGTAGTCGGTTTCCAGGCAAGGGTCAATACAGGCGGCAATCAGAGAGTAGTCGGTTTCCAGGCAAGGGTCAATACAGGCGGCAATCAAAGAGTAGTCAGTTCCAGGCAAGGGTCAATACAGGCGGCAATCAGAGAGTAGTCAGTTCCAGGCAAGGGTCAATACAGGCGGCAATCAGAGAGTAGTCGGTTTCCAGGCAAGGGTCAATACAGGCGGCAATCGAAGAGTAGTCGGTTTCCAGGCAAGGGTCAATACAGGCGGCAATCAGAGAGTAGTCAGTTTCCAGGCAGAGATCGGTACACAAGTAAATCCAAAAACAACAATAGAGCACACAGCAATAAGCACACAGCCAAAGCTATCACAGGTAACATCCAAGTGTCACAGCAGGCTTTAAATACAGGCAAGCATCCAATCAGTGGCCGGCCACAACACAGCAACCAACAAATAGCAGCCCTGCCTGAGTGTCAGCTGACTAACAGATCAGCTGAGAAAAAATGATAAAAGCCTGTCTAAGTGTCAGCTGACAATAGCTTCTGCATCGCCTAGCAGCATAGGACGGTCGGACGCCTAAGCAGATCCGTCCGTCCGTTCACTTCCCCTGACTGCGTGCACCCGCCCCCGTTGCTAGGGATGCAGGGGTTGCGAGACACACGTGAGAGCGGCGCAGATGCCGGTCATTTGGACGTCCAAATGACCGGTCTGAACAACCGGTTGTTTTGGAAAATCACACGTGTGTACGCACCTTAAGATTGGTTTAGAGCTTAAAGCCGATAAAACATTTGAAACAATAGCCAGGGAGACTGAGCTAATCTTTTGGACAGCACATTGTCTGCGTTTTATTAATTTAGACCAGTCAGCATTTTGTCAGGTAAACTTATTCTGACTATTTTGTAAAAAGGCAGAATAAAAATACCTATTTCTTCATAACCCTACGATAGATCAAGCATGCATAATACATAAATCAGAGCACATTTACTAGTATCTATAATAAACCATACAATTCTAGTGGGATACAGTATATATATATATATATATATATATATATATATATATATATATATATATAGGGAAGGCCCGGTTCACACTTGCGGTAAAAAACGGTTCGTTCATGGATCAGAAGGGAACTGATTGGAGTGGATGCGAATGGATTCAATGTTAACCTGGAAACTAGCGGACCCGTTTCGCACGAGGACGCAAGTTTCCTTCTGCAGCAATTTTTCCAGAGCGCTGAGCCCAGCCGAACGGTAAACGGACGTTGAAGCGATGCATTGGGAGCGATGAGAAAATGGAACGTTTCTTCACACTAGTAAAGAACCGGACCTTTCTAGAGGCAAAATCCACTGGGGTGGGGGTGTATGTGAGGAAACGGAAGGGAAGCAGCTGAACAGCAAACAGAGTGAAATCGGAACCAATCGACCGGTAAATCTGTTTTCAAGGAAGCATTTCCACTTAATACAACTGTGAGCCGGGCTTTGCCAATGTAACTCCAATCACACTTTTGTGAAATAAAACTGTCCACTTAGGTAGATTGATTGACAATCAGTTTCACATGCTGTTGTGCAAATGGAATAGACAACAGGTGGAAATTATAGGCAATTAGCAAGACATCCCCAATAAAGGAGTGGTTCTGCAGGTGGTGACCACAGACTACTTCTGCTTCTCAGTTCCTATGTTTTCTGGCTGTTGTTTTGGTCACTTTTGAATGCTGGCGGTGCTTTCACTCTAGTGGTAGCATGAGACGGAGTCTACAACCCACACAAGTGGCTCAGGTAGTGCAGCTCATCCAGGGTGGGACATCAATGTGAGCTGTGGCAAGAAGGTTTGCTGTGTCTGTCAGCGTAGTGTCCAGAGCATGGAGGTGCTACCAGGAGACAGGCCAGTACATCAGGAGACATGGAGGCGCTACCAGGAGACAGGCCAGTACATCAGATGTGGAGGAGGCCGTAGGAGGGCAATAGCCCAGCAGCAGGACCGCTACCTCCGCCTTTGTACAAGGAGGAACAGGAGGAGCACTGCCAGCGCCCAGCAAAATAGCCTCCAGAGGGCCACAAATGTGCATGTGTCTGGTCAGAAACAGACTCCATGAGGGTGGTATGAGGGCCCGACGCCCACAGGTGGGGGTTGTGCTTACAGCCCAACACCATGCAGGATGTTTGGCATTGGCTATAGAACAAGAGTGACAAATCAGCCACTAGTCCCCTGTGCTCTTCACAGATGACACAGCAGGCTCACACTGAGTACATGTGACAGAAGTGACAGAGTCTGGAGACGCCGTGGAGGACGTTCTGCTGCTAGCAACATCCTCCAGCATGACCGGTTTGGCAGTGGGTTGATAATGGTGTGGGGGTTTCATTTCTTTGGGGGGCCCCCACAGCCCTCCATGTTCTAGCCAGAGGTAGCCTGACTGCCATTACCGAGATGAGATCCTCAGACCTCTTGTGAGGGGAGCAGTGAAAAATGGCGCCAGGCGGCGCGGGCGCTATAAAAATGGCGCCTCATTGAAATTCAAATCACTATTAAACAATATTTATCATTTTATAAAGTTAAAAAATGGCGCCAACCATCAAAACGTTATTTATCGTTTTAAAACCTGCTTTTTTTGCCCTGCCTGAACTATATTTGTCGTTTTAAGCCCTGCTTTGCTGGCGTTTGGAAAATGTCTGCCCGCCGACTTTAACGTTTAATAGCAAAGCCCCCTTAAAAGATAGAAACACCAAATTTGCAGGGAATAATAAGAAGAACAGTGGAAACGAGGACATTTTTTTTTTCAAAAAGACCTTATACTTTTTGAGAAAATCGATTTTAAAAGTTCAAAGAAAAAAACAATACATTTAAATGCCGCCGGTCAAAGACAGAGTGTGGGAAATATTTCCCAGCAGTTAATAGCAAAGGCCCCTTACATCCTAGCAACACCAAATTTGCACGATACGTTAAAAAGATAGTGGGAAACAATATTTAAAAAAAAAAAGTAAACATTTTTAATTTTGGGGAATGTTCTGTCTGAGTGTGGGAAATCTGAAAGAAAATGGCGTGGGGTCCCCCCTCCCGAGCCTCTGTAACCCCTTGTCCCCCATGCAGGCTGGGATAGCCAGAATGCGGAGCCCCGACCGACTGGGGCTTCGCACCCTGAGCTATACCAGCCCGCATGGTCCATGGTATGGGGGAGCTCCGGGGGAGAGGGGCAGCCAAGCCTTCCCCTCTCCCCCCGAGCCCTTGTCCAATCCATGGACAAGGGGCTCTTCCCCACCCCTTCGGTGCCCCAGGATGAGGTGGGGGTGATGACTCCCTGGGGGGGTTCATGGTGGCATCTGGGAGTCCCCTTTAAGAAGGGGAACCCAGATGAATGCCCCCCTCCCAGGAGAAATGAGTATAGGGGTACAAATTACCCCTTACTCATTTCCATAAAGGGTTCAATGAAATAAAAACGCAACCACGAGAAAAGTCCTTTAATGTTCCTAATAAACCAGAAGTACTTACCTGTACCTTTGAGAAAAAGTTCCCACGTCAATATCCTCGGGAAAGGTCCCGCGCTATAATCTGTTATGTCCCATGAAGACAGTATCCTCTATCTTGCGATCTTCAGAAATACTTACCTGTACCTTTAAGAAAAAATTCCCATGCCAATATCCTCGGGAAAGGTCCCATGCTATAATCTGTTATGTCCCACGAAGACAGTATCCTCTATCTTGCGATCTTCAGAAATACTTACCTGTACCTTTAAGCAAAAAAATTCCCACGCCAATTTTCCCACGGCAATATCCTCCATCTTGCAATCTTCAGATACAGTTGCTTGAAGATCTCCGCGTGCACCCAACGCCACACAAGCCGCCCCCCGCCGAACTGCTCTCAGGTTTAGTATAGCTGAGAGCAAAAAACATCTTTAAATTTTGGCTCCAATGGTTCCCATTGGTTCCTTAACAGACCAATGGGGATCAGGAGGATCCTCATTGGTCGAAAAGGAACCAATGGGGAGCCTTGGAGCCAAAATTTAAAGATGCTTTTTGCTCTCAGCTATACTATATAGCTGAGAGCGCGTCTATACAGACACATTACCACCGGCTCCCGCTGCCCTCCCTGCCTCTCTCACACCTGTCACCCTCACCCATGCTGGCACCCGTGGGTGCATTGGGTGCCAGCATGGGTAAGGGTGACAGGTGGGGGGAGGCAGGGAGGGCAGCGGGAGCCAGCGGTAATGCGTCTGCATAGACGTGCTCTTAGCTACACTGTATAGCTGAGAGCAGTACGGCGGGGGGCGGCGTGTGTGGCGTCGGGGCGGAGGAGATCTTCAATCAAAGTAAAGAAGATCGCAAGATAGAGGATACTGTATGAGTTAAATCAATTACCAAGTAAATGGGCGTGGGAATACAGGTAAGTATTTATGGTTAATTTAGATTAATAAAATACTTGTTTCGTGGTTGCGGTTTTATTTCATTTTTAACCCTTTGTGGAAATGGGTAAGGGGTACTTTGTACCCCTATACTCATTTCTCCTGGGAGGGGAGGCGGGAATCTGGGAGTCCCCTTCTTAAAGGGGACTCCCAGATCCCACCATAAACCCCCCCTAGGGAGTCGTCGCCCTCACCTCCGGTGCCCGCATTCTAAGCTATACTAACCAGCTCATAAATGAACCGGTTCTTTTTGTATTGAATCAAATGAATCGGCTCAGAGCCGATTCATTCGATTCAATACAAAAAGAACCGGCTCATTCGATTCAATACAAAAAGAACCGGCTCAAAAAAAGCAGGTTTTAAAACGATAAATTACGTTCACAAGGTCTGCGCCATTAAAACGATAAATATCGTTTTAAACAAATATTGGGCAAAAGGGGGCGCCATTATTTAACCGGCGCCATTTTTCACTGGACGCTCTTGTGAGACCATATGCTGGTGTGGTTGGCCCTGGGTTCCTCCTAATGCAAGACAATGCTAGACCTCATGTGGTTGGAGTGTGGCAGCAGTTCCTGCAAGACGAAGGCATTGATGCTGTGGACTGGCCCCGCCCATTCCCCAGACCTGACTCCTACTGAACACATCTGGGACATCCTGTCCATCCACCAACGCCACGTTGCACCACAGACTGTCCAGGAGTTGGTGGATGCTTTAGCCCAGGTCTGGGAGGAGATCCCTCAGGAGACCATCCACCACCTCATCAGGAGCATGCCCAGGCATTGTAGGGAGGTCATACAGGCATATGAAGGCCACACACACTACTGAGCCTCATTCTGTCTTGTTTCAAGGACATTACATCAAAGTTGGATCAGCCTGTAGTGTTTTTTTTTCCACTTGAATTTTGAGTGTGACTCCAAATCCCGACCTCCATGGGTTGATAAATTGGATTTCCATTGATAATGTCTGTGTGCTTTTGTTGTCAGCACATTTAACAATGCAAAGAACAAAGTATTTACCGGTAATAAGAATATTTCGTTCATTCAGATCTAGGAAGTCTTATTTTTGTGTTCCATGTACTGTGTTGAGCAGTGTATTTATGTGCAGAGTGTGAAACATGATAAAATATGTATGTATACTATAACTTCACCAGACAACCTGCAGTAACTGCTCCTCTCAATTTTTTCTTAATTGCAAATCATGATTATTAATGTCATTTTGTTAATAATTAGGCATTTTCAAGTGAAATAGAGAAAAAGATTGGGAGTGGCCAGAAGAAAGTAGAGAAATCCCCAAGTAAGTAACATCTATGTACAAAATATAGAAAGTGTCCAATATTGTGATATGTTTCTACAACCTGTAGTGTGGTCTCTGCTCTCTATAGTATGGTGTGCGGTCTCTGCTCCCTATGGTGGTGTGCGGTCTCTGCTCCCTATGGTGGTGTGCGGTCTCTGCTCTCTATAGTATGGTGTGCGGTCTCTGCTCCCTATGGTGGTGTGCGGCCTCTGCTCTCTATGGTGTGTAGTGTGGTCTCTGCTCTCTATGGGGGTGTGCGGTCTCTGCTCTCTATGGTGTGTAGTGTGGTCTCTGCTCCCTATGGGGGTGTGCGGTCTCTGCTCTCTATGGGGGTGTGCGGTCTCTGCTCTCTATGGTGTGTAGTGTGGTCTCTGCTCTCTATGGTGGTGTGCGGTCTCTGCTCTCTATGGTGATGTGTGGTCTCTGCTCCCTATGGTGGTGTGCGGTCTCTGCTCTCTATGGTGGTGTGCGGTCTCTGCTCTATATGGTGGTGTGCGGTCTCTGCTCTCTATGGTGGTGTGCGGTCTCTGCTCCCTATGGTGGTGTGTGGTCTCTGCTCTCTATGGTGGTGTGCGGTCTCTGCTCTCTATGGGGGTGTGTGGTCTCTGCTCTCTATGGTGTGCGGTATCTGCTCCCTATGGTGGTGTGCGGTCTCTGCTCTCTATAGTATGGTGTGCGATCTCTGCTCCTTATGGTGGTGTGCGGTCTCTGCTCCCTATGGTGGTGTGCGGTCTCTGCTCCCTATGGTGGTGTGCGGTATCTGCTCCCTATGGTGGTGTGCGGTCTCTGCTCCCTATGGTGGTGTGTTGTCTCTGCTCCCTATGGTGGTGTGCGGTCTCTGCTCTCTATAGTATGGTGTGCGGTCTCTGCTCTCTATGGTGGTGTGCGGTCTCTGCTCTCTATGGTGGTGTGCGGTCTCTGCTCCCTATGGTGATGTGCGGTCTCTGCTCCCTATGGTGGTGTGCGGTCTCTGCTCTCTATGGGGGTGTGCGGTCTCTGCTCCCTATGGTGGTGTGCGGTCTCTGCTCCCTATGGTGGTATGTGGTCTCTGCTCCCTATGGTGGTGTGCGGTCTCTGCTCCCTATGGTGGTGTGCGGTCTCTGCTCCCTATGGTGGTGTGCGGTCTCTGCTCCCTATGGTGATGTGCGGTCTCTGCTCTCTATGGTGGTGTGCGGTCTCTGCTCCCTATGGTGGTGTGCAGTCTCTGCTCTCTATGGTGGTGTGCGGTCTCTGCTCTCTATGGGGGTGTGTGGTCTCTGCTCTCTATGGTGTGCGGTATCTGTTCCCTATGGTGGTGTGCGGTCTCTGCTCCCTATGGTGGTGTGCGGTCTCTGCTCTCTATAGTATGGTGTGCGGTCTCTGCTCCCTATGGTGGTGTGCGGTCTCTGCTCTCTATAGTATGGTGTGCGGTCTCTGCTCTCTATGGTGGTGTGCGGTCTCTGCTCCCTATGGTGGTGTGCGGTATCTGCTCCCTATGGTGGTGTGCGGTCTCTGCTCCCTATGGTGGTGTGTTGTCTCTGCTCCCTATGGTGGTGTGCGGTCTCTGCTCTCTATAGTATGGTGTGCGGTCTCTGCTCTCTATGGTGGTGTGCGGTCTCTGCTCTCTATGGTGGTGTGCGGTCTCTGCTCCCTATCGTGGTGTGCGGTCTCTGCTCCCTTTGGTGGTGTGCGGTCTCTGCTCTCTATGGTTTTGTGCGGTCTCTGCTCCCTATGGTGGTGTGCGGTCTCTGCTCCCTATGGTGATGTGCGGTCTCTGCTCTCTATAGTATGGTGTGCGGTCTCTGCTTTCTATGGTGGTGTGCGGTCTCTGCTCCCTATGGTGGTATGTGGTCTCTGCTCCCTATGGTTGTGTGCGGTCTCTGCTCCCTATGGTGGTGTGCGGTCTCTGCTCCCTATGGTGGTGTGCGGTCTCTGCTCACTATGGTGGTGTGCGGTCTCTGCTCCCTATGGTGGTGTGCGGTCTCTGCTCCCTATGGTGGTGTGCGGTCTCTGCTCCCTATGGTGATGTGCGGTCTCTGCTCTCTATAGTATGGTGTACGGTTTCTGCTCCCTATGGTGGTGTGCGGTCTCTGCTCCCTATGGTGGTGTGCGGTCTCTGCTCCCTATGGTGTGTAGTGTGGTCTCTGCTCTCTATGGTGGTGTGCGGTCTCTGCTCTCTATGGTGGTGTGTGGTCTCTGCTCCCTATGGTGGTGTGCGGTCTCTGCTCTATATGGTGGTGTGCGGTCTCTGCTCTCTATGGTGGTGTGCGGTCTCTGCTCCCTATGGTGGTGTGCGGTCTCTGCTCTCTATGGTGGTGAGTGGTCTCTGCTCTCTATGGTGATGTGCGGTCTCTGCTCCCTATGGTGGTGTGTGGTCTCTGCTCTCTATGGTGGTGTGCGGTCTCTGCTCTCTATGGTGGTGTGCGGTCTCTGCTCTCTATAGTATGGTGTGCGGTCTCTGCTTTCTATGGTGGTGTGCGGTCTCTGCTCCCTATGGTGGTGTGTGGTCTCTGCTCCCTATGGTGGTGTGTGGTCTCTGCTCCCTATGGTGATGTGAGGTCTCTGCTCCCTATGGTGGTGTGCGGTCTCTGCTCTCTATAGTATGGTGTGTTGTCTCTGCTCCCTATGGTGGTGTGTGGTCTCTGCTCTCTATGGTGGTGTGCGGTCTCTGCTCCCTATGGTGGTGTGTGGTCTCTGCTCCCTATGGTGGTGTGCGGTCTCTGCTCCCTATGGTGGTGTGCGGTCTCTGCTCCCTATGGTGGTGTGCAAAGTGCTAGCTGCGTGTAGGGGAAAAAAAATTATGCAAATCGGCCCAGCGGGGCCTGAGAAATCCTCCTGCGCAGGTTACCCCGAGCTGAGCTCGGGATAACCGGCAAGGAGGTTAAAAAAAAATAAAAAATTGTGAGCTCCTCTGAGGATAGTCAGTGACATGAATATGTACTCTGTACAGTGCTGCAGAAGATGTCAGTGCAATATAAATACATAATAATAATAATATTGTCCTATGACTACGAATAGGATTAGATTGTGAGCTCCTCTGGGAACAGTCAGTGACATGACTATGTACTTTGTAATGTGCTGCAGAAGATGTCAGTGCTATATAAATACATCATAATAATAATAATATGGGTAGTACATTTGACTATGACTATGGTAGGGATTAGATTGTGAGCTCCTCTGAGGACAATCAGTGACATGAATATGTACTCTGTACAGTGCTGCAGGAGATGTCAGTGCTATATAAATACATAATAATAATATGGTAGGACATTACACTATGACTATGGTAGGATTAGATTGTGAGCTCCTCTGAGGACAGTCAGTGACATGAATATGTGCTCTGTAATGTGCTACAGAAGATGTCAGTGCTATATAAATACATAATAATATGGTAGGACATTAGACTATGATTATGGTAGGATTAGAGTGTGAGCCCCTCTGAGGACAGTCAGTGACATGACTATGTACTTTGTAATGTGCTGCAGAAGATGTCAGTGCTATATAAATACATAATAATAATAATAATAATAATAATAATAATAATAGTAATAATAATAATAATAATATGGGTAGTAGTACATTTGACTATGACTATGGTAGGGTTTAGATTGTGAGCTCCTCTGAGGACAATCAGTGACATGAATATGTACTCTGTACAGTGCTGCAGGAGATGTCAGTGCTATATAAATACATAATAATAATATGGTAGGACATTACACTATGACTATGGTAGGATTAGAGTGTGAGCTCCTCTGAGGACAGTTAGTGACATGACTATGTAATCTGTACAGTGCTGCAGGAGATGTCAGTGCTATATAAATACATAATAATATGGTAGGACATTAGACTATGACTATGGTAGGATTAGACTGTGAGCTCCTCTGAGGATAGTCAGTGACATGACTATGTACTCTGTAATGTGCTGCAGGAGATGTCAGTGCTATATAAATACATAATAATAATATGGTAGGACATTAGTCTATGACAATGGTAGGATTAGAGTGTGAGCTCCTCTGAGGACAGTCAGTGACATGACTATGTACTCTGTAATGTGCTGCAGGAGATGTCAGTGCTATATAAATACATAATAATAATATGGTAGGACATTAGACTATGACTATGGTAGGATTAGAGTGTGACCTCCTCTGAGGACAGTCAGTGACATGACTATGTACTCTGTAAAGTGCTGCAGAAGATGTCAGTGCTATATAAATACATAATAATAATATGGGAGGACATTAGACTATGACTATGGTAGGGATTAGATTGTGAGCTCCTCTGAGGACAATCAGTGACATGAATATGTACTGTACTCTGTAAAGTGCTGCAGAAGATGTCAGTGCTATATAAATACATAATAATAATATGGTAGGATATTAGACCATGACTATGGTAGGATTAGAGTGTGAGCTCCTCTGAGGACAGTCAGTGACATGACTATGCACTCTGTAATGTGCTGCAGGAGATGTCAGTGCTATATAAATACACAATAATAATATGGTAGGACATAAGACTATGACTATGGTAGGATTAGAGTGTGAGCTCCTCTGAGGACAGTCAGTGACATGACTATGTACTCTATAATGTGCTGCAGAAGATGTCAGTGCTATATAAATACATAATAATAATAATATGGTAGGACATAAGACTATGACTATGGTAGGATTAGATTGTCAGCTCCTCTGAGGACAGTCAGTGACATGACTATGTACTCTGTAATGTGCTGCAGGAGATGTCAGTGCTATATAAATACATAATAATAATATGGTAGGACATTAGACTATGACTATGGTGGGATTAGATTGTGAGCTCCTCTGAGGACAGTCAGTGACATGCCTATGTGCTCTGTAATGTGCTGCAGAAGATGTCAGTGCTATATAAATACATAATAATAATATGGTAGGACATTAGGCTATGACAATGGTAGGATTAGAGTGTGAGCCCCTCTGAGGACAGTCAGTGACATGACTATGTACTCTGTAATGTGCTGCAGAAGATGTCAGTGCTATATAAATACATAATAATAATATGGTAGGACATTAGACTATGACTATGGTAGGATTAGAGTGTGAGCTTCTCTGAGGACAGTCAGTGACATGACTATGTACTCTGTACAGTGCTCCAGAAGATGTCAGTGCTATATAAATACATAATAATAATATGGTAGGACATTAGACTAGGACTATGGTAGGATTAGAGTGTGAGCTCCTCTGAGGACAGTCAGTGACATGACTATGTACTCTGTAATGTGCTGCAGAAGATGTCAGTGCTATATAAATACATAATAATAATATGGTAGGACATTACACTATGACTATGGTAGGATTAGAGTGTGAGCTCCTCTGAGGACAGTCAGTGACATGACTATGTACTCTGTAATGTGCTGCAGAAGATTTCAGTGCTATATAAATACATAATAATAATATGGTAGGACATTACACTATGACTATGGTAGGATTAGAGTGTGAGCTCCTCTGAGGACAGTCAGTGACATGACTATGTACTCTGTAATGTGCTGCAGGAGATGTCAGTGCTATATAAATACATAATAATAATATGGTAGGACATTAGACTATGACTATGGTAGGATTAGAGTGTGAGCTTCTCTGAGGACAGTCAGTGACATGACTATGTACTCTGTACAGTGCTCCAGAAGATGTCAGTGCTATATAAATACATAATAATAATATGATAGGACATTAGACTATGGCTATGGTGGGATTAGAGTGTGAGCTCCTCTGAGGACAGTCAGTGACATGACTATGTACTCTGTAATGTGCTGCAGGAGATGTCAGTGCTATATAAATACATAATAATAATATGGTAGGACATTAGACTATGACTATGGTAGGATTAGATTGTGAGCTCCTCTGAGGACAGTCAGTGACATGACTATGTACTCTGTAATGTGCTGCAGGAGATGTCAGTGCTATATAAATACATAATAATAATATGGTAGGACATTAGACTATGACTATGGTAGGATTAGAGTGTGAGCTCCTCTGAGGACAGTCAGTGACAGGACTATGTACTCTGTAATGTGCTGCAGAAGATGTCAGTGCTATATAAATACATAATAATAATATGGTAGGACATTAGACTATGACTATGGTAGGATTAGAGTGTGAGCTCCTCTGAGGACAGTCAGTGACATGACTATGTACTCTGTAATGTGCTGCAGAAGATGTCAGTGCTATATAAATACATAATAATAATATGGTATGACATTAGACTATGACTATGGTAGGATTAGAGTGTGAGCTCCTCTAAGGACAGTCAGTGACAGGACTATGTACTCTGTAATGTGCTGCAGAAGATGTCAGTGCTATATAAATACATAATAATAATAATATGGCAGGACATTAGACTATGGCTATGGTAGGATTAGAGTGTGAGCTCCTCTGAGGACAGTCAGTGACATGACTATGTACTCTGTAATGTGTTGCAGGAGATGTCAGTGCTATATAAATACATAATAATAATATGGTAGGACATTACACTATGAGTATGGTAGGATTAGAGTGTGAGCTCCTCTGGGGACAGTCAGTGACATGACTATGTACTCTGTAATGTGCTGCAGAAGATGTCAGTGCTATATAAATACATAATAATAATACTCGGAGGTACACAATTCTCATTGATCACAGAATGTTCTCCTTCGGTTTGGACTTAGTGAGTTCTTGTCTTTGTCTTTCAGTCAGAGCTCCATCATCAGGACTGTATGAAATGAGCTTGGGGCCGGTCACTTTCCAGGTGAAGACTGGAGACATAAGCAGGGAAACAGCTGATGTCATTGTCCATGTATCCACCTCCAGCACCATGTCAGGTAATCAGACAACACTGAATGTGGGACATTGTGTATTAGGGCAGCTATTGGCCGGTGCAGCCAACTAAGAAGGGGTGTCATGGTTTGCAGTTATGGCCCTGCCCAGGATCACTGTAATACGGAAAGTATATTTTGTAAAACAAATGATCTTAGATTATTGTACAACAGAGCAGAGCCGCCAAAAGGATAAAATTAGCTAAACCGGTTAAAACTAGAGGAGGCAGTGGTGGACTAACCTCCTCCAAGTAGACACGAGATTCAGTTGATGCAATTTCAACAAAAATGATTTATTTAAATACTCCAAAAGTGCGGTGCAATGCGTTTCATAGGATCAAACCCGCTTCATCAGGCAATAGGTGGAGCACACAACATATGCAAATGAATCTTGTGTCTACTTTGGCGCCTCCATTCGGTTGTACAATACCTGAGTCCACCCTTGGTGGAAAGGTGTTACCCCTAATTTCCAATCTACACAGAGTAACTTCTTAATCCCGAGGGGGGCCAGGTCTAATTTCCCCACCTGAATTTACAGTGGTTGCCTGTGCGGTAACCCTGGTTTGTGAGTATAATTCTACTTACCCTACCATATCCTAATATTGCCAGTACATACTACACTATATTGGGCTCTCGCTGTCCCTCTTCTCTTTTATCCTAGATTATTATTATTTATTGTTCTTGTAGAGTGCCAACATATTACGCAGCGATGAACAATAATTAGGGATGCATAAAATGTTCTCAAGGGGTGTCAGACAGAAATGTAGCACAAGATACATGTTTATGGGTTTTGGGAGCTGGTTACAGGGACCCAGCAGTTCAAGTCCGCGTCAATCCACGGGAAGGGTGTCAGTGTTGGGGTGCATGACCAAGAAGCATATACTGGGGGGAGGAGCCTGGCTAAGTCTTGTATACTAAGGGGAGGGGGAGGACACACTAGGTAGGGCGGTGGAATAGGTGCTTTGTAAAGAGAGTTAAGGCATGGTAGAGGGTGGGTAGGCCGTCTTGAACAGGTGCGTTTTGAGGGCTTGCTTGACGGTGATGACGGAGGAGGTAAGGCTGATGGGCGGTGGAAGGGAGTACCATAGGGTGGGGGCAGCTCTTGAGAACTCCTGCAGGCGTGTATAATTGAGAAATGCAGAGGGTGGTCAGGAGAAGGTCATTGGAGGACCAGAGGGGCGGGCAGGTATAGATCTGTGAACTAGCTTCAAGATGTAGGTTGGGCAGATCTTATGCACACATTTGTAGGCTAGGCGCAGAACCTTGAAACTTATCCTGCAGCGGACGGGGATCCTGGATTTTACTTGACGTTCAGGGGGACAGTCATGTTTCACAAAGTTTCCTTGCCTGATGAAGCTGTGGGCATGAAGCTCTTCTGGATTGTTCTGCCCTGGTCTAAGGAATCCTCCGTGTTGTCTTCTTTCTTCCTGGACAGATATAAAGACAGAGCTGGCTAAGAGTGGACCTTCTATGAAGATGATAACTGTCTCTGACAAAGCAAAACCAGATGAGATTAAGCAAAGTGTGGTGAAAGTTCTGAAGACCTGTGACAAGCAGAAAGCATCAGCCATTGCAATGTCCATCATGGAGTCTGGTAAGTATCATTGTATGGAGGTCGGGTCATCTGTGATTGAGGACTTCTGAAGTCAAGAACCTCACATTCAACCAATCAGAACAGAGGAATTACTAGGAACATTGATCAGGTGAAAAACCCTGTATTGTTCCAAAATCAAAATCTAACTGTCCAAAGCAACAGTATAGACAACTCTTGGAGGTGGAGATGTACTTTAAAGGGAACCTAAACTGAGAAGGATATGGCTTTTTCCTTTTAAAATAATACCAGTTGCCTGGCAGTCTTGCTGATTCTCTGCCTCTAATACTTTTAGCCACAGCCCCTGAACAAGCATGCAGATCAGGTGCTCTGACTGAAGTCAGACTGGATTAGCTGCATGCTTGTTTCAGGTGTGTGATTCAGCCACTACTGCAGCCAAAGAGATCAGCAGGGCTGCCAGGCAACTGGTATTGTTTAACAGGAAACATCCATATACCTCTCAGTTTAGGTTCCCATTAAACACATTGTAGAAGCAATTACAGGAGGAAACGGCGAGTGGAGGATACTTTTTCTCTTCCACATATTTCAATGAACAGAGAGTATAAACTCAGCAATTGAACATAAAACATTACCAGTAGACATAGTCCAATGTAACAAGGGCTTCTTCCCTACATGGATCTCAATGATTGATAGAACAACATCAGGGGCGTAACTAGAAATCACTGGGCCCCCTTGCAAAACTTTGAATGGGGCCCACCTCTCTCTTTAATGCATACGCGGGTATGTGGTGGACCCAGGGTCGAGGGGCCCTTCTGGGCTTCTCCCCACTCCGGGCCCCCCTGCATCCCCTGCAGGGGTGATTCCTACGCCACTGAAGAACATCATAATAACAAAGTTACTTGTTATATCTCAGATAAACAATACACGGCCTGAGTAGACCTTACCAAATCCACTGGTAAATGCTATTTCCTTTTAAAATAGACAGAAAAATAGCCTTTCACCCACTAACCTGGTACTAAGGTTGATAACTTGAAGATGTTAAGAACAAAGGGTGGGAGAAGAATAAAAAAAATGAGAAAGTGGAAGAGACAGAGCAGATAAAGCAGCAACGCCGTCCACGCTATCTAGACCCAATCTCATTGACAGGCATTAGAGATTATGGCCTATTTATGTATGTTATCCAGAGTTGCCAAATTTTCAGGCACTGTGCTGACCATCTTTTTATGTATCATAACATTTTAATCCTCATTTTTACCCCATCAAAAATCACAGTTGATTTTTTCCAAGCTCTCCCAATGATTTGTTTTGCAGAAATGAGAATATAACTGATCAGTTTGAACTATTATACATTTGGTCATAGACACTGCTAGCCAGGGGGAGGAAACGTCTTTAATGAGTTATGGCCAAATTAGGGTGGTTGTGGCCAGTGATGAAAAGTTAATAAGATAGTACATGCACTAGTTTTTGGAGAACATCTGTGGTACTCTGCAGAGAGTCACTGAGATTTGGTGCTCTGCAGAGATCCATTGAAATTTGGTACTGTAGAATCACTGAGCTTTGCTGTTCTACAGAGAGTCACTAAGATTTGAAGCTCTATATAGAATACCTTAGTTTTGGTGTCCTACAGATATTTATTGACATTTAGTGCTCTACAGATTATACTGTACAGGCTCTACAGCGAGTCCCTGAGCTTTAATGCTGTGCAAACAGGGGCGTAGCAATAGGGGGTGCAGCGGTAGCGACCGCATCGGGGCCCTTGGGCCAGAGGGGCCCCGAAGGGCCCTCCCTCAACTACAGTATTAGCTCTTTATTGGTCCTGTGCTCATAATAATCACTTCTATAGATACTTTGAATAGTGGTAATCATTAACAAACTGTTTCCCATCCCTTCCTTGCACCTCTGACTCTGTAGTTGCCATTGGCAGGTTTTGGTGCACCGTATCAATTGCTATGTATAGAGTGCTTGGGGGGCCCCATTGTAAAACTTGCATCGGGGCCCACAGCTCCTTAGCTACGCCACTGTGTGCAAAGAATCATGGAGGGTTACTGCTCTACCGAGAACCACTGACATTTGGTACTGTACAGAGAATCAATGAGATCTGCTGCTCTGCAGAGATTCACTGAGATCTGCTGCTCTACAGAGATTCACTGAGATGTGCTACTCTACAGAGAATCACTAACATTTGGTACTGTAGAGAGATTCATTTAGATTTACTCCTCTACAGGTAATCCATGAAATGTGGTACACTAGAGAGATTCATTGGCATTTGGTGCTGTGTGGAGTCACTGGGATTTGAAGCCCCGTAGAGTCACTTAGATTTGGTGTTCATAAGTGAGTGTTTTACAAGGCCCCTCCATGCTGAAGATGTTGTACTGTACTATATTTAGTTAGGCCTACTTGTCAACATTTGAGAGTATCTGGCCCCGATATATAGTTCCATTACATCAATATAAAGCAAGTGACTTGATAATTTAATTTGTTATCTGCAATATGAACCAAACTTTTATTGGTTCTTATTTTATAAATGGCAACTTTCTGAGCATTCTGGAATTCTGAATTTCTATGGCGGTATGTCTATATATTGTAGGAACGTACACTGCTCTGTATGTTAATTTAATGCCCACTTATCGTTGACCAGGTTGGGGCGCAGCGTCCTCGGCCGAGGTAGCTGAAGCCGTCATGGACGCCGTGACAGATTTCGTCAGCTCCAAATCCCCCAAATCGGTTAAATCGCTGAAAGTGGTCACCTCCCAACAACAAGTATTAAATGACTTCCATGCCAGCATGAAGAAGCGCGAAGGTTCCGCCGCCACTAAATCTTCCTCCTGGTTCTCTAGAGTGACATCATGTGAGTACTGATTCTTCACTAAACATTAGCAGGACAAGCTAGGATGAGCAACTACAATAGGTGTAGAAGAGATACTGATAAATGGTGCAGTGTAGATAATGTAACAGTGACACTTATAGACCGAAGGCAGGAACTCCACATTCTCCCTCTGGTACAAATGCTATTTTTGTTTTGTTAAGTTCAGGTCCCTCCCCCCCCCACCTGACTCACCTAACCCTATGTCTTCCACCCTTTCTCTGTACTCCTCTATACTTCAGGTTATGTGATCTTACCATCTGCGCAGGCAGCCATACAGTTACTTTCTGGCTCCTCCCCACTCCATAGTGGGGACTCCCACACCTCCATGCTTCCGCACCAAATCACTTTCCCAAAACCACATGTCTACTGGTTAGGAGATGGAAGTAGTGGCCGTAACAGTCCCACCTTCTCTCCAGTCAGCGATAATGGGAGGGGTGGGTAGCATGAACACCACACCCCCCCAGAAGTCTCTGTAGGAGGCAGGGCCATTGTGATGACAGAGTAGCCCAACTCCAGAAGCCAACCAGAACCCTGATGAGAGCCCCAGAATGTCATTGTTCTTTGTTTTTGAGTTATGGGATGGGGGATTAAGCAGTAGATAGGACTTTACAGTGGTTGCTTCTGGCATTCAGGAATTAAAAAGTAAACTGATGTAGCCATTTGTAATCACTGGTCAGTCTTCACATGCTGCACCATACTGGGCTCCCCTCTGTGTCCTCACCCTACATGTATTCACTGTTACCCATAAGCCTATGATTTGTGGATGCTTGAGACTGTTAAGCCGGTGGGTGGAATCTGAGCTGTATGGCTCTAGAAGTTACTCAAGTCATTTGTCTTTTTGTTTCTTGAGCAGCTATCGTAAATTATGTGACTGGGAACACTAAAGACGAAGACGAGGAAGAGGAGGAAACTAACGTGTTTGAATTAAGAGAGAACATTGAGCCAGCCATCTTCCACCTGTGTGCGGAAAGTCGAGACGCTGTGAGTAATGCTTCATCCTGGCTCCGAGACCTCATCCTGAAGGAGCAGCATGAGAACACCATCACAGATGACTGGATCCAGGACTTTGATGAGAAGGATCATGACGCGTTGGTCCATCTTCAGAGGACATATCTAGTCACTGTCAAGTTTGACTCATATAGCTCTACAATCAAAGTCTTGGGTCTCTCCAAGGATGTCCTAGAAGTCAGTAATAAAATCCAAGACATGGTGAAGATTGTGAGAGATAAGAAGACTAGACAGCGGGAGGCCGATCTCTGCAGTAATCTGGTAGAGTGGAAGTACCACAACGGGACAGACTTTGTTCCTTTAGACAAAATGACAAATATGGAACTGGAGAAGGCCAAGACTGAGGACATACAGATGCTGAATATTGATATCGCCGGACTGAAGTACACAGTCATTGTAGAGCTGGAAGTTGCTAGAGATTCAACAGGGAACCCAATCAAACTTCAGCGAGTTTCCAAACATGGTAATCTTATATTATCATCATTAACCAGTCAACCTAGATGACATGTATGGAGAAGTGCTAGTATACCCATGGAAAGCTACAAGTAAAGATATGTACAGATGCCAGATCCTTGTTTAGCCAAGATCACCACCATAATCATTGGTGATCATTTGAGAAGACAGTTTAAGGAACAAAGAAATCTGCTCAGCTACAGACATGATGGTCTTAGATGAAAGTCTAGCACCAGTGCAAATGTGCCCTGATCTGTCGCTTGGTGATCCACCATATTATCAGACCACTAAATGATAAACAAACACCATTGTCCGGCCCCTACTGCTGCAGCTTGCTTCATGTATCTCCACCACTTGTCCATCCTAGGACAAAACAGTCTCATTGTCTGTCGCTGAGCGGAAGGTTTGTCCAACCTTTGTTCCTTAAAGTGGATCTGAAGTGACTTTAAAAATAAAAAAAAAACAGATACTCACCTAAGGAGAGGGAAGGCTCTGGGTCCTACAGAGCCTTTTCGTTCTCCTGCTGGTTTCCTTGTTCCCCCACAGGGGTCTTTGGGCTCCCGAAGACTGGTGGCTCTGTACTGCGCACGCACGAGTGCGTGAGAGAGGGTGTTCGCACATGTGCAGTACGGAGCGTCCCGTCTTCGGAAGCCCGAGTGCTTCTGAAGACTGCTGAAGTCTCCACAACACAGAAGAGAGCAGTCCATGACTGAATGGTACGGTGGAGACCACGGGGAACAAGGAGAACAGGAAGGCTCTATAGGACCCAGAGCCTTCCCTCTCCTTAAGTGAGTATCTGTTTTTTTATTTTTAAACTCACTTCAGTCTCCCTTTAAACTGTCGACTGAAATGGCCACCAATAATCATTTTAGATAACACTTAGGCATTGTTCACATCTAAAATAGCAATAACTGAGGCCAGCGTTTTGCGATTTTGTGAGTGATTTTTCCCCCTCCCAGCGCTTACCTGCGCTTTACAAATTTGTGTAAAGCACTTTTTTTAAAGCGATTTTGCAGGGGGATTTGTTTTTTTCCCTTCCTGACGCCAGGTGAACTCTTTGACTTGGAAAAGAAAAAATACAATGTATTTATTCTTAAAAGCGCAAACGCACTCGCCGCACAAAGCGATTTTGTTAGCATTTTGTGTTTTCCTATACCTTCCATTGTAGCAAAATTGCCCTAAAAATGGTGCAGGCAGCGCTTTGCTGAGCGGATCGGGCACGAACCACTCAGATGTGAACTCTCTCATAGGGAATCATTAAACAAGCGCTTTTAGGGCGATTTTGAAAATCGATGTCTCTTTAAAAAAAAAAAGCAAAACGGCCTAGGTGTGCACAAGCCCTGACTGAGCGTGTCTGCGTAGCATGAAGATGTCTCATGACTGCTTCTCACACGAAGGCCCTTATTCAATCCACTTTTGCTCGTAAGTTTTCCCCTAAAGCTCAACACACACCATACAATCTTGGTTGTTCAATCTTACCACTCTCATGTAGTATAAGAGCTTATCCAATCAATCATTCAAGGTATTTTCAATCTGTTGGCCCTTATACTACAGAGATTTGGTAAATCTATACCAGTGGTCCCCAAACTTTTCCGGCCCGGGGACCACTTTCTGACCTAATTTTTCTCCGGGGAACGGCGGGAAGGGGATGTTTGCGCGACCTAGTGGACAGTGTCGTGCGCAGTGGGCTGGGGTGCGGTTGCATAGCTAGCATAGTTGCCCCTGTATAGGGAGTTTAGTTGCCCCAGTATGGCTAGTATAATTACCCCAGTATAGCTAGTATAGTCCCCAGTATAGCTGGTATAGTGCCCCAGTATAGCTAGTATAATGACCAGTATAGCTAGTATAGTCCCAGTATGGATAGGTAGTGCCCCAGTATAGTGCCCAGTATGGGTAGGTAGTGCCCCAGTATAGCCAGTAAAGTGCCCAGTATAGCTAGTATAGTGCCCAGTATAGGTAGGTGCTGCCCAGTATAGCTAGTATAGTGCCCAGATAGCTAGTATAGTGCCCAGTATAGCTAGCATAGTGCCCAGTATGGTGCCCAGTATAGCTAGCATAGTGCCCAGTATAGGTAGGTGCTGCCCAGTATAGCTAGTATAGTGCCCAGATAGCTAGTATAGTGCCCAGTATAGCTAGCATAGTGCCCAGTATGGTGCCCAGTATAGCTAGCATAGTGCCCAGTATAGGTAGGTAGTGCCCAGTATAGCTAGTATAGTGCCCCAGTATAGTGCCCAGTATAGGTAGGCAGTGCCCCAGTATAGTGCCCAGTATAGCTTCCTAGTATGGGTAAGTAGTGGCCCTCCCCCCTCCGCGGCCACCGCTCCTGTTACCTTATCATGAGCGGGCGGCCGCTTGTCTGATTAGATTCCCCCGTAGTAGCCGCTCTCCTCAGTGGCATCTCCTATTACAGCAGCGCGCGCTCGGCAGCTGCTGTGATGAGCAGGAAGCAGTACAGTGGCTTCCTGTAGTGGCGATATGCATCGCCGTTACCATGGGAACCGCTGTACCGCTTCCTGCTCATCACAGCAGCTGCCGAGCGCGCGCTGCTGTAATAGGAGATGCCACTGAGGAGAGCGGCTACTACGGGGGAGTCTAATCGGACAAGCGGACGCGGGGAGGGGCGAGAGGCCAGACCTGCCTCGGCCCGGTGGTTGGGGACCCCTGCCGTACGGCACACCAGGCCACATCTCACGGCACACTAGTGTGCCGCGGAACAGCGGTTGAAAAACACTGATCTATACAACCGAGATTGAATGGTGTGTGTTGAGCTTTAGTGATATTATCACACCTAATCAATAAAATGCCCTTTAAGGCACCAGCAAGCAAGAAAATAATAATAATTTTGCACTTTATTGACCATCCTTAGTGACAAAGTGACACTTTGCTTGTCCCTTGCAGAGCAGTCCATTCCCTCAACGTGGGTGGAGATGAAAGACTCTAACCTCCAGGTGGTGCCGCTGTCCTCCACATCACAGGAATACCAAGGCGTCCAGACGCAGTTCGCACAGACCTGCCAGATGAAGATAATTAAGGTAATTCCAAGTATTGGTCACATCAGAGCACAGGCAGAGGCTGATGGGACTGCCACAGGGGGGCAGCAGAGAAGCTAATCCACAAACACACACACAGCAGGGTAGGCTGCCCCCACATAAAGGTGAAACTTGAAAAATTAGAATTCCGTGCAAAAGTCCATTTATTTCTGTCATTCAATGTAAAAGGTGACATTATATGAAAGAAACTCATTACATGCATAGCGAGATATTTCAAGTCATTATTTGTTATAATGCTGATTATTATGACTTACAGCTTATCAGAACCCATAAATCAAAATCCCAGCCCATTAGAATATTGTGAAAATGTTCAACATTCTCGGCTCAGAGTGTCAGACTCTAATCAGCTAATTCACCCCAAACACCTGCAAAGGGTTCCTATTTCATAGATTAGTCTCAGCTTTGAAGTTGAATTACTGAAATAAGTTTTGAATCAGGATGATAACATTTATTTGCTAACTTAAAAGAATAAGCTTTCGGCTGTGCAGCCTTCATTAGACTTAAATCCTGTTTGCTTGCAAGATGTTGGAAAAGACAGCCGGTTCAGCACCGCAGTACTGAAAATCTCATGCATCCGAGCAACGTTCACCTCCCATTCATTCGCCAATAACTTTATTGCTACTTATCACAATGAATTGATCTATATCTTGTTTTTTCCACCACTAATTAGGCTTTCTTTGGGTAGTACATTTTGCTAAGAATTATTTTTTTCTAAATCCATTTTAGCAGGAAGATTAAGAAAGAAATGAAAAAAATTCATTATTTCTCAGTTTTTGGCCATTATAGTTTGAAATTATTATACGCTACTGTAATTAAAACTCATGTATTTTATTTGCCCATCTGTCCCGGTTATTACACCGTTTCAACGATGTCCCTATCACAATTTATGGTGCCGATATTTCATTTAGAAATACAGGTGCATTTTTTCAATTTGTGCCCATCACTATTTTTAAGCTTATAATTTTAAATAATATAATAACATACTCTCTTGACATGCATATTTAAAAAGTTCAGACCCTTGGTGTAACGATTGGTGTCAGCACACAGAGAAAATCTGATTATTGGTGATCTGCAGTATCACCAACAATACAGATGTATACCTGATCATTGATGATCTGCAGAATCACCAATAATACAAGTATGACTAACCTCTGGACACCTAATAGAGTGTAAGTGTTTGGTGCAACTGTAGGCTATCTCCCGTGGGGCGGGAGACACAGATAACTTCGATCAGAGACCACCTGAGGAGCAGGTGGCGCTTGGCTGTGCAGGAACTATCTCCTAAGAGAGGAGATAATCTGGCAGCCAGTGATTCCCTGGTAAACTGGGAATCAGACTGTACTGCAGCCAGAGGACTCCTATGGGATAGAGGCCCCTGGCTGTACTGCAGGAAGGACTCTCTGAGGAGCAGGAGGTCCTTGCAGCTAACTGACACTTGGTGGAATAGTGTCACGGGTAGTACAGACAGACTGAACACTCAAGGGATGAGTAACAGCCAGAAGGGTCGGGCAGGCTAGGTCGGCAACACACGAGCAGATAAGGTACAAAGACAGAAGGCTGATTCGGTAACCGGGTACAGGCAAGGTTGGCAACTGGTAGGCAGATATGCAGAGGTACCGAATCAGAAAGCAGGAGAGAGGTCGAGAGAGCAATAGGTCATAACAGATAAAGCAGAGGCCTAGTCTAGAGTGTGAGGTCCGTGGTCTCAACACCCAGGAACTAGTCTAAAGTATAACACAGTCCTAAGCTTGGGTGTGAGGTCCTTGGTCTCAACACCCTGGAACTGGTCTAAGATATAACACAGCAATGACACAGTAATCCTAAGCTTGGGTGTGAGGTCCTTGGTCTCAACACCCTGGAACTGGTCTAAGATATAACACAGCAATGACACAGTAATCCTAAGCTTGGGTGTGAGGTCCTTGGTCTCAACACCCTGGAACTGGTCTAAGGTATAACACAGCAATGACACAGTAATCCTAAGCTTGGGTGTGAGGTCCTTGGTCTCAACACCCTGGAACTGATCTAAGATATAACACAGCATTGACACAGTAATCCTAAACTTGGGTGTGAGGTTCTTGGTCTCAACACCCTGGAACTGGTCTAAGGTATAACACAGCAATGACACAGTAATCCTAAGCTTGGGTGTGAGGTCCTTGGTCTCAACACCCTGGAACTGGTCTAAGGTATAACACAGCAATGACACAGTAATCCTAAGCTTGGGTGTGAGGTCCTTGGTCTCAACACCCTGGAACTGGTCTAAGGTATAACACAGCAATGACACAGTAATCCTAAACTTGGGTGTGAGGTCCTTGGTCTCAACACCCTGGAACTGGTCTAGAGTATAACACAGCATATAACAGTAGTATAATCTGGCTAAGTGTGAATTCCCAGGTCTACCTGGTTCTAACACACTGTGGGATCTGACTGAGGTCTGAGTGCTCACACATAAGTATTCGCAACGGCAGACAACCAGCAACTGACAAGCAAGATCTATATATACTTGCAGTGCTGTGTAGCTCCGCCCGAGCCACTCAGCCAATCCAGAGTCCAGCTGGGATCAGCTGATCGGCCTGATCAGCTGATTCCCCTTCTGCTGGTATAAATGTCCAGTTGCCTGGCGTGCGCACGCATAGCTCTCCATCTGTGTGCACTAGAAGGTCCAGACAAACCAGACACCTGTTGCTGTGCGGAAACCGCCGGTCTCAAGGCGGAGACAGCCGCCCCGCCGCCAGACCGCGCGGCGGCATCTCCGCTATTCATTACACTTGGGTAACTATTTATGTTGTTTTTGTTTGTTTTTTTATTGTATTTTTTTTATTGTATTTTTTTTATAAAAAAATGTATGTGGGTAATTTTTGGTGTGGGAGGGAAACTGCTAATTTTAAATTTCAAATAATATAATTGTTTAATTTAAAATGTATGTGGGTGCAGTTTACTATTTGGCCACAAGATGGCCACAGTCAAAAAAGTCCTGGATGCGAACGATCTCGCATCCAGGAACTAAAATGCAGAGGAGAAGTTTCCTGGGGGGCAGAAATACCGCGCTCTCTGTATAGAAAGCGTCGGTTTTTCTGCAGGGAAGTTAGATCGGTGAATGGGAATTATATTCCCATTCACTGATCAGGGGGCTAGCGGCGGTAGTGCGCACGGGCCGATTGCGCGCACCATGCGACGGGAGCAGCAGTGCCTATCTGGACGAGGAAGCTCATCCAGATAGGCCAAACTGGTTATACATGCAACATCGAAAAGGGGGTTCATAGATTTTTTTGCAAGCATACATGCATATCATTAAGATGCCTTAAATGAAACAGAACATCTAAATGGGGTCTTGAGAGGTTGCTAGCTGATTTATGACTAATAGATAAGACCTCTTGTTTACTCAATCCTCACACAATTGGGACTGTCACAGATGCATCGTAAATTCCGAGTGCACAAGTTTTAGCTACAAGCAGAGTGGATGCAATATTTGTCTAGGCCGAAATAAATGGACTTTTGCACGATATTCAAATTTTTTGACTTTCACTGTATTATAGTGCACATTTTATCTGCTAGTCGTGCCTGTTTCAGACAGTTTCTAGTGATGAGAGTAAATTTCACATAGTAGTAATTTGGCAGCGACATTCAAAATTATAATATGAAATTATAATACAAAATTTCAAACTACTGCAAAATATTTTCACTTGTAATTAGAATGCATCATTTTGCATTGACTTCCAATTTCACTAAATATTCATCCGTGTAAATAAGGTTTTTATTTTGTGCCCATTGACTTCAATGCATTTGGTGAAAATTAATTTTCGCATGCATGCCCATACATTTTCACACATATTCATGTGTGCAAAAATATGTTCAAAATAGTTTTAAATGCTTCCTAAGTGTAATTTTATGTAGTTTGCAAAAATGTTACAAAAATAAGATTACTGTACATACAAAATCAGGATCATAATTGCAAAATTTATGTGAGATTTCACGAAAGCAAAATTATCCATTGAGATCAACTCTATCTGGTTCAAACAAATAAATTGCAAATTTAACACACCTATAAGGTTCAGTGCACACTTAAGAGCCTTAAGAGCTTTCACACTGGGGCAGTAGTAGGTAGTATAGTTGCCCTAGTATAGGTAGAATAAGTGCCCCAGTATAGGTAGCTAGTATGGTTTCCCCAGTATAGGTAGTATAGTTGCCTCCAGTATAGGTAGCTGCCCCAGTATAGGTAATATAGCAGCCCTCAGTATAGGTAGTATAGCTGCCCCAGTATAGGTAGTGCAGTGGCCCTCAGTATAGGTAGTATAGCTGCCCCAGTATAGGTAGTGCAGTGGCCCTCAGTATAGGTAGTATAGCTGCCCTCAGTATAGGTAGTATAGCTGCCCCAGTATAGGTAATATAGTGGCCCCAGTATAGGTAATATAGTGGCCCCAGTATAGGTTATATAGCTGCCCCAGTAAAGGGTAGTATAGTTGCCTCCAGTATAGGTAGCAGCCCCAGTATAGGTAGTATAGCAGCCCTCAGTATAGGTAGTATAGCAGCCCTCAGTATAGGTAGTATAGCTGCCCCAGTATAGGTAGTATAGTGGCCCCAGTATAGGTTATATAGCTGCCCCAGTAAAGGGTAGTATAGTTGCCTCCAGTATAGGTAGCTGCCCCAGTATAGGTTGTATAGCAGCCCCCAGTATAGGTAGTATAGTGGCCCTCAGTATAGGTAGTATTGCTGCCCCAGTATAGGTAGTATAGTGGCCCCAGTATAGGTTATATAGCTGCCCCAGTAAAGGGTAGTATAGTCGCCTCACTTGGCATCATGGGTGGGCCGTGCCTGGTGATATGTGTTCTATGTAAGTACAATGTATGTTTTACTGGTGAAAGCCCAGCTTTGTGTCTACATTACACTCATCACACCCCTATCACTGTACAGAGATCTCCATCCATCTGCACAGCTTCAAGTTATATATTTACATCTCTGAGAAGATGGATGATTATATCACAAATATATTTTCTCCAGATTGACAGAATACAGAACAAATCCCTCTGGCTCAACTACCAGATTAAGAAGCGTAGCATCGATGAAAAGAACAGAAACCTCAATAACGAGATGCAGCTCTTCCACGGCACCGACGCTAAGACTATCGACCACGTGAATAACAACGGGTTCAACAGAAGCTACGCTGGAAAGACAGGTAATAACTATTCAGAGAAATGTCATTAGTCACGTATCCAATGGCTGGATGAATGAAAGAACAGTGACCTTATGTTCTCCACTAACCCTGACACCACCAAGCTTCACAGTAGAGCACAGACCAGCAAGACTTAATCACATTACCACAGGTCTTTCCATCGATACAGACATGAGATCTGAGGCTCAAACTACTCTTCTTCAGATATTAATGAAAGGTTTCAGTCATTATACTGTCCAAACTCAACCAAGAGTGTGTTCAATCGTGTTCGTGAAGGGGGTCAAGCAATCAATCACTGGAAGATTCAATCAAAGTCCTCAAATCTTCCAGAAAATGTACCCCATTTAGGGACTCCTCTAGTTTTGGTTGGCTTTCCTCCAAAAATTGGACAGTCTATTGTACTGAGATCGTCTATGACTGAGAACACAGAGGAACACACATGATCCATCAACATCTGATCTGGATTATTTAAAAGAGCACTATGGCGAAAAACTGTAACATTTAAAATATGTGCAAACATAGACAAATAAGAAGAACTTTTTTTCCAGAGTAAAATGAGCCATAAATGACTTTTCTCCTATGTTGCTGTCACTTACAGTACGTAGTAGAAATCTGACAGAAGTGACAGGTTTTGGACTTGTCCATCTCTTCATAGGGGATTCTCAGCAAGGCTTTTATTCTCCATAAAGATATTCCCTAAAAAGGATTTAAACAATGATGCTGGCCAGCTTCCCTGCTCACTACACAGTTTTTTGGCAGTTGAACAGAGCAACTACTATTCACTAAGTGCTTTTGAAAATAAATAAATCCCTGAGAATCCCCTATGAAGAGATGGACTAGTCCAAAACCTGTTGCTTCTGTCATATTTCTACTACCTACTGTAAGTGACAGCAACATAGGAGAAAAGTAATTTATGGCTCATTTTACTCTGGAAAAAACATACTTCTTATTTGTCTATGTTTGCACAATATTTTAATTTTACAAGTTTTCGTCACAGTGCCCCTTTAAAAATGTCCTCACGAAATCTATGGGCTGTGTGTGGGAAGAGAGAGATCCCATCTCTGGTCAGATTCAGATCAGAAAGGGATTGACCCATTGGGCACATCGGGCAACCATCTACCAGTGTATGGCCACCCATGCCTGCTAGATAGTCTCCCAGCATATATCAGTCCGATCCGGTATTTACCTTGGTTCTGCCTCCTGTCCTGATCATTGCATATAGGTTGTATATACATTACAGAAAATAGAAACTCTTACGCTAAAACAGTGGAAATGTATTTATTTTAAATGAAAAGAACAATTGGCATAACTCAATACAACCAGCATCCACACCATCACAGTTTCTGACCACCACAGCCAACCCCCAAGGACTCACCCAATCCACAAACACCCCCTGAGTATTCTGGAGTTACGGCCGGCCTGACCAAATGCCTGTGCGGTACTGTGTCTCTTCTGTGCACATGAAAAAAAAAACATTAAAGAGGAACTGTAACGACTAAACGGCCCCTGGGGGGTACTCACCTCGGGTGGGGGAAGCCTCAGGATCCTAATGAGGCTTCCCACGCCGTCCTGCGTCCCTCGGGGGTCTCGCTGTAGCCCTCCGTACAGCCGTGACGTAATATTTACCTTCCTGGCTCCTGCGCAGGCGCTCTGATGCCTCTCGGCGCCGAAGTAGGCGGAAATACCCGATCGCCGTCGGGTCTGCTCTACTGCGCAGGCGCAAGTTTCCGGCGCCTGCGCAGTAGAGCGGACCCGACGGAGATCGGGTATTTCCGTCTATTTCCGTGCCGAAAGTCGCCACAGCGCCCCCGCTGGAGCCAGCAAAGGTAAATATTGAACTGACAGTCGGCACAGTCGCCGGCTGTTCGGAGGGCTGCGGCGAGACCCCCGTGGGACAGAGGATGGCGTGGGAAGCCTCATTAGGATCCGGAGGCTTCCCCCACCCGAGGTGAGTACCCCCCAGGGGATCTTTTTGTTGTTACAGAGTCTCTTTAAGTAAAAAGGGTAGCAATACAAAACAAAAAGAGCAAGAGCAATCTGTCCGGCCCTGTTCACAGTGCTCAGCTGCATTGCAGAATAATTTTGCATGTCAGCTTACTGCGCATACAATTATATGGGCCTGTTCACAGTACTGCGCTGTAACTTATCACTACCCATACAATTCTAATTCTATAAGCACAAGACAGAGAGCTTGGTGGGAGAGGAGAAATGGCAGGAAGACCTCTCACCAGGACTGCAGACATCACAAGTGCTGTTTGGCAGGGACATGCTGTTAAAAGAAGCCACTGCAATCTGAAAAGAGGAAAGGGTAATGGGGGAAGACAACAGGGTGGGAGGGGAAGCTGGGAAAAGAGATAAGATTATCTGCAATCAAGCTAATCTAAATTGCCTGAAGCATACTTCTCTGCTCACTACAGAAGTCGGCTGTCAGCACCTGTATCACTGGTTTCTGCAACAGCAGACTGCCCTGCATTATTGATTAAGTACTCTGATCAGGATAATTAATAATCAATAGTCTAGGGCACGCTGGGATTACAGTAACCAGTGCACATGGCTACTAATGACAGGCAACTTCTGAAGCACTAAACACATCCTGCAACCTCTCCTTGCTAATGTCCCAGCTGCAGCACAGCAATCATTCTCTCTACTCACCCTGCTGCTCTGCACATTCACTCACTGCAGGCTGTGTGTAGAGACTGAGGAGACACAAAGCTAACAAAGAAAAGTAGTTCCCTTTAAGTACCGCACCACTCCAAGGTAATCAAAACATCAACTTTATTCAACCAACATAAAAACACTTAAAAACCAATATAAGCAGCCATGTCAAAATGCTAGGATTACAATCCATAATTAATGAGTAAATGAATAAATCTCCACATATTGTGTCAACAAACAGTAATGCACCTGTACAAATAAATATATACAATGGTAAACATTCACACTGCTAATCAAGCAATATGAAAGAAAGAAGGAAGCGAAACAGCATCACAAGGATGTGAAAAACGTGATGAAAAGTGATAAAAAGTGGTAAGGAAAAAAGACCAGTATCAGCTGGACAAAGATGAAAGTGCTACAGTGCATAGAATATCAGCGTAACAACGCTGTAAGTAGGTGCAGTTAGCAATGAAAAGTGCTGAGTGCAAGAAGAAACAAACAGCGACTAGCGCTGAGAAAAGAGCTGACGCTTATTAAGGATCTATATGTTGCCCAGTGGAAGCCGCTATATTGCGGAAAGCGGCGAATCGCGACGGCAGGTTGGCTTGCCATGTCATTTCTTCTCCACATATAGATCCTTGGTAAGCGTCAGCTCTTTTCTCAGCGCTAGTCGCTGTTTGTTTCTTCTTGCACTCAGCACTTTTCATTGCTAACTGCACCTACTTACAGCGTTGTTACGCTGATATTCTATGCACTGTAGCACTTTCATCTTTGTCCAGCTGATACTGGTCTTTTTTCCTTACCACTTTTTATCACTTTTCATCACGTTTTTCACATCCTTGTGATGCTGTTTCGCTTCCTTCTTTCTTTCATATTGCTTGATTAGCAGTGTGAATGTTTACCATTGTATATATTTATTTGTACAGGTGCATTACTGTTTGTTGACACAATATGTGGAGATTTATTCATTTACTCATTAATTATGGATTGTAATCCTAGTATTTTGACATGGCTGCTTATATTGGTTTTTAAGTGTTTTTATGTTGGTTGAATAAAGTTGATGTTTTGATTATTACCTTGGAGTGGTGCGGTACTTAAAGGGAACTACTTTTCTTTGTTAGCTTTGTGTATCCAAATTGTTCCTTTCTGCACACTCGTGTAATATTACCCTTACTTTTGGGGAATGGTTGATGGTGTTTGCCCATTGTGTATGTAGAGAGTGAGGAAACACATTGCCCACAGGAGCACTAAACACATCCTGTCACCTCACCCTGCTAATGTCCCAGCTACAGCACAGCAATCATTCTCTCTACTCACCCTGCTGCTCTGCACATTCACTCACTGCAGGCTGTGTGTAGAGAGCGAGGAGACACATTGCCCACAGGAGCACTAAACACATCCTGCCACCTCTCCTTGCTAATGTCCCAGCTACAGCACAGCAATCATTCTCTCTACTCACCCTGCTGCTCTGCACATTCACTCACTGCAGGCTGTGTGTAGAGAGCAAGGAGACACATTGCCCACAGGAGCACTAACCACATCCTGCCACCTCTCCTTGCTAATGTCCCAGCTACAGCACAGCAATCATTCTCTCTACTCACCCCGCTGCTTTGCACATTCACTCACTGCAGGCTGTGTGTAGAGAGAAAGGAGACACATTGCCCATGGGATAGGAAGGGGGAGGGGTGCTACATCTAGTGCAGGAAGTAGTACAGTCCCCTGCACTTCCTGCTATTTTCCCGAATGTTGCCCAAACCATGAAAAAAGATCCCAGGTGGAATAAGACAGTGACTGAGCACCACAACTGCACCCCTAGCCATGGCTACACCCGGGGCTGTGAGCACCTGCAGCCTTGTGGTAGGTACACCACTGACATACATCCAAGCTCCTTGTAATCTTCTGTGGCTCCAGTGGGTGATATTACAAACTTTCCCCCCTCGGGCTGCAAAGAGGGGTCTGTCCAAACCTCTTCCCTCATCTCGTGACACAGACCTGGCCACAGTGCTTGTCCTCAGGGGTTCTGTAGTATTGGATAGACTCTGTAGTTACCCGGAAACCAGCAGTACGTGGCGGTGATGTCACCTGAACCAACCAATGAAGCATAGTAATAGATGTAACTCGTGGTTGTCGTCATTACTTTGTAGCACCAGTGTTACTTGTGGCATTTGTTGTTTGTGAAAACATTAGAGTTTATTGAAATCAAAGCTTGCCACCTGGTACAGTGGTCATCTGTTTACCTGCCCGGCAATATGTGACATAGCTTGTGCAATGTAGGTGCCTCATACAGCATTGGCTGTGAGATTGGCCAGGGGCGGGGCCTCTGACGTTACAGCCACAGAGAATATGGGCAGTGACATTGGTAGTCCCGCCCCTGGCCTACCTCGTGGATTAGTAGATAAACAATAGATAACAAATTATGGCTTCTGTGGGGAAGGAGGGGAAAATTCATGTTTTGGGACCTTAGTGGGAAAGGATAGGTATACTCACCTGCGTACGTACGTATTCGGGCACTTGTCCTTTAAATGTGCATTTCTGCTGTCCAATAAGATGGAGAAAGGTTTTTTTTTACGTACAGTATATTTCTATTTGTGACATCACAACCTTACCTCATCACGTTGAATTGTTCTTTTATGTATTTTGAAACAGATGCCAAGATTGGGAAAGGGACGTATTTTGCGGTTGAAGCGATTTATTCTTCGGATGACAATTACTCCATTCCTGATGCCAACAAGTATAAATACATGTATCTGGCCAGAGTCCTCACCGGGGCCTTCTGCAAAGGAGAGGCGGACATGATTGTCCCCAAACCCAAGGACCCAACAAACCCCACCAACCTGTATGACAGCGCAGCCGATGATCTCACAAAACCCACCGTGTTTGTGATATTTAATGACATCCAGGCCTACCCTGAGTATCTCATCACCTTTACTGTCTGATGTCCCTGATGGAGCCGAGAGGTACACGCAGATAGGCACCCTGTATAACAATAACAAGTTAGGACTCTTTACTGAAGATAAACATGCAGAGATAAATCACACACCACCATCAGTAAATGAAGCTTACTTAGAACGAAGAGGAAAACAAAGAATACAGGAAATCACAATACCATAGAGATCATTACATCATCCTACAGGCAGTGACACCTTGTGGTTGCTTTACTACACTGCAGTTTAGGTAATACTGTTAAAGCGGACTTGAAGTTTGCTTAATAAAAAAGTTTTACTTACCTGGGGCTTCTGCCAGCCCCCTGCAGCTGTCCTGTGCTCGTGCCAGGACAAAATGATCCTCCGGTCCCCCCACTTTCTCTTTCGCCGGTCGCCTCCACTGCGCCTCTACAAGGCCCTGGCCACGGGTGTCCTCGTTCGCGCTCCTATGGCTGGTTGCATCCTGCACATGCGCAGTAGTAATTTCCTCGTACGGGAAGGAGGATATGCACGGCCAGGGACTTGTATGTCAGTGGTGAAGAAACAGCCGTGGAGGGAGACCGGAGGATTTTTGAGTACCGGCGCAGGACAGGACGGCTGCAGGGGGCTGGCAGAAGCCTTTGGTAAGTGAAACTTTTTTTAAGCAATCTTCAGGTCCGTTTTAGTACTGCCAACAGTCCTCTCTGATGGCCTGGATATGACATGGTAGACAAGGTGGAGGTGTACTGAGCTTCTCCAGAGCTGGAGATCACTGGAGGCCAGAAGAGGTCCAGGAAAGCCCGGGATTATTAAACAAAGGAATGATGTAAACTCTTCCCGACTAACGGAAGACAATATTCAACAGCTCCAGGTCCAGTTTGCAGAATCACTCATGTTCTTCAAAGATCTCCAGTCCAGGACAACATCAGTCAAATCCAGAGTATGAAGGCCGGATATCAATAACAAACAGGACAATTATCATAACGTTAGTCTGAGAGTCATTCATGTAAAGTAGATTATCATCACCAACAATAACTGCGGGCAGAAATCAGGAATCTCACACAGTTTGTATTGCACTTCACATTTCGGGAAAGTTAGGCAAAGGCACCCAGACCAGGTACAAAGAAAAACATTGGGGGACATATAGGGACCTATTTCAGGGGGAAAAAGGGGTTTACATATTTGGAGTACTAACTGACATTGAATCAAAGACAAAATACCATCCATTTTTATCAAACTGAAGATGGAATTGATCCATTTTCTTACCACATGTATAGTCACTATAATAGTATTCACTTACATTGTAGCACAGAATGTAAACAAAATGTGTATTTCATTTCTATGTATGTACAGCATATACAGGTATATATAGTATATTCCTTACGCTTGCCTTTATAGGGCATCTCATATTGTATAGGTGCTATATTATCTCATGGCTAGGATTATCGCTTATCTGATGTTTTTTTAACCTTCCTGGCGGTAAGCCCGTGCTGAGCACCGGCTATGCCGTGCAGGAGGATTTCTCAGGCCCTGCTGGGCCGATTTGCACACTTGGGCTCGCTACTTAATTAAAAAAAAAAAAAAAAAAAAAAAAACTGCTCTGCTGCCCCCTGGCGGTTTTTAATAGACCGCCAGGGGGTTAATGGTTTAGTTTTGCAGCCGGTCTATAGGTTTTTCAAGCTTTTAGTTGTCTGACTCAATAAACTTTTTCTGCTGAGTTTTCTCGCCCTCGCCTATATGCAATTCATATTTTCACCGGAGTTATCTCCTAGGAGATCATTTTCATCTTCTCTTTAAACTAAATTTTCGGGCTTTTGCGCTACTTTCTACTGTATATTTTTCTCATGTACAGTTTTCCATATGGCAACTTTCAAAAAATTCAATAAAATGAATGGACTTACTAAAGAGTGTTGTGTTTTAATTATGACAAAGATGAACTTTCTACAAGTAGCCACTGATGAGTGATGTTGGGTTCCCTGGTCTTCACTGAAGCACTCCACAAGGCATTAAATGTACACGACTTTTATTAATTAACTGTGGGCCTTGCAGTTGATGTATTGAGTCAAGTGTAAGACATGCCAACCAGGCCTGGATTTAGCTCACAAGAGCCTATAGGCAGAGCTGTCCTGGCACCTCAGACTTCACCCTCCATGAACCTACAAACCTTTGTGGCGTATCAATAGGGGGTGCAGAGGTTGCGACCGCATTGGGGCCTTAGGGCCAGAGGGGCCCTCCCACAGCCACAGTATTTGCTCACTATTGGTCCTGTGCTGGTAAAATTCACTTCTATATATTCTTTGAATAGTGGTAATCAGTAACAAGCTGTTCCCCATCCCCATCTCTGACACTGTAGTTGCCATTGGCAGGTTTTGGTGCGCCGTCTCAATTGTTATGTGTAGAGTGCTTGGGGAGGCCCAATGTAAAACTTGCACTGGGGCCCACAGCTCCTTAGCTACGCCACTGTACAAACCCCCACCGAACTGCACCACAAGTATGCTGGCTGGCCTAGCTGTCACTTCTCCCTTACTTCCCTTGCCTGTCATAGGTAGCTACAGGAGTTTTAGGTAGCCAGAAGTACCCTCAGTATTAAGTAGCTAGAGGTGCCCCTTACTGGAGGGAGAACTTATCAGTGGAATGCAGAGAGCTGGGTGAGTATCCTCTCATTTACGCTCTGCTCAGGACTCTGCATAGGGAAGAAGAGTGACAGTAGCGTAGCAATAGGGGTTTCAGAGGTCACAAGCGCACCGGGGCCCTTGGGCCAGAGGGGCCCCGTAAGGCCCTCCCTCAACCACAGAATTATCTCTTTATTGGTCCTGTGCTGGTAATAATCACTTCTATAGATGCTTTGAATGGTAATAATCCTTAACACACAGTTCCCCATCCCCGTCTTGCACCGCAGACACTGTGGTTGTCTTTGGCATGGTTTTGATGCGCCGTATCAATTGTTATGTATATAGTGCTTAGGGGGGCCCAATGCAAAACTTGCACCAGGGCTCATTGGGGTTGATTCACTATCACTATAACTCCCCTAACTGCATGCCTAACGCGCCTTATGAGAGTTGACATGCCTTATCAGAGTAGCATAACGAGCGCTACAAACTTATGATGAGAGCTCCACTCGTCCTGCCCTGAGCCCCTGCGGGTCCGATCACTTTAGAGGACATTATCCCCGCACTTTGATTGGCCCAGTAGGCTGCCTCTCACTTGACAGGAAACTTGACAGGCAGCCTATTGGGCCAATCAAAGTGCGGGGATAATGTCCTTTACAGTGATTGGACCCGCAGGGGCTCAGGGCAGGACGAGTGGAGCTCTCGTCAATGCCAATTAGCAGGCATAAGTTTGTAGTGCTCGCTATGCTACTCTGATAAGGCACGTCAACTCTGATAAGGCATGCTAAGCGTGCAGTAAGGGGAGGTATAGTGATAGTGAATCCACCCCATAGCTCCTTAGCTATGCCACTGGAGAGTGAGCTGCCTTCTCATCCTCAGGTGCCTGTAGGCAGGTTCCTACAATGCCTTATGGTAAGTCCAGTTTTGATGGCAACGGCTCTCTTTATCATTGCTAGGCAAAGGGAATGGAATTAAGATGAACCTTTTGCCGTAATTCACCTACCTGTTCAGGAACTCTACAGTCCCTTTCCCTCTAGAACTCTTAGAGAAATAGACTCTCACGCTGTCAATGGAACTCCAGGAAACCCAGAATAGCGCTTCAAACCCTTCAATTGCCAAAGGATGCAGGGGGTATTGCCCTGCCGGTGTATTGTTCGGGCAGCGGTCCTTGTTGGTGCTAGGTGGTGGTTTGCCTGTTCACCTGATAACCTTCCACTAACCTAGAGGTGGCGATAGTGGGATCATTCTTGTCCTAAGCTAGTCCCCCATTTAGAGGGAGCAGGTGTTCTCTAACACTTACCCTACCCTTCAAAACAGCTATTATTGTTTGGGAAGCGGTCTCTCGCCTCCAGGGAGCTCCTGGGCAGGTGCCCCCTTTCCTCCCCTTGTGGAATAATAGGGCTCTTCCCCATTTTTTTTTCTATCCCTGACCCGTTCATATGGGCAGACAGAGGAATGTTCAGGCTGAAGGATCCTTTCTCTGTGGCTGGACAGTGTACTGTTTATGAGCTCTGCCTCTGACACAGGAGACCTGGCTTCAAATCTTAGCTCTTCCTGTTCAGTAAGCCAGCACCTATTCAGTAAGGAGACCTCGGGCAAGACTCCCTAGCTCTGCTACTGCCTATAGAGCGTGTCCTAGTGGCTGCAGCTCTGGCGCTTTGAGTCCACCAGGAGAAAAGCGCAATATAAATGTTTTGTCTTGTTTTCTCGATCAAAATAGAATGGCGTTTTTTCAGGGGGCGGGGCAACATGCTGGAGGCTGGCTGGTACGGGTCTTCAGGGATGGCCTCAGGGAAGCAGGCTTGTGTATGAGCAGCTATGGCTTACTGCATAGGCACAGCTGCAGTGCGGCAGCGTTCAGGCAAGGAGAGGAGTACGGCCAATGAGAGCAGATCTGACAAGCTCTTGTTGGATACGCCCTGAGGGTCTGTGTGCGGCAGCTGTGGGGGCCAGGAGGATATGTGGCAGCCAGCGGGTAACCTCATAGACCGACAGTGACTTCTGCTCATGGCACATTGGTCACCACTCATTTGTAATAGGCGACCCAGCGGGAAACACTGAAGGTAAATCTGCACTCCAGGAACCTGCTGCGGCCTCCAGCTACCGCCTGCGCTTGTGCAACTTTACTAAACCTACTCACTTGGAACTGGGATAAATCTTTGGGGGGGGGGGGGGGTGCCCAATATAGTAAGAACTATAATAATATATAGGATAATATATAGAAAAAAAGGAGGCGTCGTACCCAGGGCCGGCCCTAGACTATTTGCCGCCTGAGGCAAAAGTTTCACCCCGCCTCATGAGCGGGCAGACCCTGGTCGTACCTCCAATGAAGGCTCACATGGATGGGAAAAAGGAGTCTTTATTAAAAGACGGTTATACTGTAGACAACGCGTTTCATGAGACTCAGCTCGCTTCCTCAGGTGAATGCAAACAGATAACCTTATCTATGAGCCTTGTGGTGCGCGGGCGCCTAGGTCAAGGCTAGGCTAGACGCCCTCACACCACACGGCGCCTCCCCAAAGATTTAACCCAGTTGTAACCGCACACCTCCAGGTGAGAACCCTCACTACTTGTTGACCCAGTCGACAAGCAGACAGGACCACAGGAGGAGAGTGGCCGCCCAGTTCCAGAAGGTTCCGGGATACCGACCGGAAACTGTTCCTTTCCACATGAGCTTACCGTGGTTGCAGGCCTGCAACCCATCTTTGTGAGAATATATACTACAACGACAACATTCTGCAATTACACTGGCTCAAACGATACTGCATTCTCCATAGGCTAAAGGTTATCCACTTCTCTTTGTAAGGGGATTTCCCGTCACCTGCACCAATACTATTCGCTTGGAGGTGTGGCTAGTGGCTTCCCTATTTCTCATTATTAAAGGACAACTGAAGCGAAAAGTATATGGAAGCTGCCATATTTGTTTGCTTTTAAACCATACCAGTTGCCCGACTGCCCTGCTGATCTCTCTGGCTGCATCACACACCTGAAACAAGCATGCAGCTAATCCAGTCACACATCAGTCAGAGCACCCGATCTGCTGCATGCTTGTTCAGGGGTTATGGCTAAATGTATTACAGGCAAAGGATCAGGAAGACAGCCAGGCAACTGGTATTGCTTAAAGGAGTTCTGTTACGGGGTTTCTAAGGAGGAAAACAGACACTTACCTTGGGCGTCTATCAGCCCCCTGCAGCGGTAATGTCCCAAGGCGGCGTCCTCCCATCTGCCGTTCTCCGCCGCCGGCCCCGGTCTAGCGCGGCATGGGATCCAACTGCGGCTGCGCTACAGTGGCTGCGCACCCACTCTCTTCCGCCTGCGTCATCGGAAGCTTACTGCGCAGGCGCAGTACAAGGCTCCGTTGTACTGCGCCTGCGCAGTAAGCCTCAGATGACGCGAGCGGAGGCGCGGCAACGCGCATTATTCGTCTGTGTGACAGACGAATAATAGCCCGGTGCCGGCTGCGGGGAGCAGGACGGCGTGGGACATTACCGCTGCAGGGGGCTGATAGAAGCCCCAGGTAAGTGGCAGTTTTTCTCCTCAGAAACCCCCACAGAACCCCTTTAAAAGGAAATAAATATGTCAGCCTCCATATCAATCTCACTTCAGGGGTCCTTTAAAAATATTCTAGTTCATGAAAAGGACTACATTGGATTAGTTCAGACAAGATGTCTGTCCTGTCCCCTGAAGTGGCGGGACACAAAGTCCCAACATGTGTTGTCCTTTAACAAATGACTGCTGAGCCAACAGGACTATCCTCAGGCTTCTCTGTACACTGGCCACTATCTGCTGCTCCCTGCCGCCTCTGGTCTTGTCTCTAATGATCCATCGCCACAATGCTGGGGGAGGAGTCAGCGCTGGTAGAATACAGTGTGGGAGGAGTCAGTGCAGGTATTATAAGTGGGGAGGAGTCAGCGCAGGCATTGTACAGCGGGGGAGGAGTCAGCACTGGGCTCCGGTAAAATGGCGGATTCGGGGACAGTTGCCGTGGTAACCGGTGGTCACGTCATGGCAGGCGTGCTTCCGGTGACGTCGCGTTGCCCGGGTGACAGCGGTCGGATGGGGGTAAGATGGCGGCCGCCCGGCTGTCACTCCTCATACTGGGAGCTCTGCTGACACTGAGCCAATCCCGGAGCTCCGCCCCCTGCCGCCACCGAGCACCGGGGCCCGAGGAGGTGAGAGGGGCGGGGCCACGCGAATCCCTCCCCCGCATGTCAGATTCCCATGAATGTAACCCAGAGCCTCCTCTATAGTGAGCCGCTGTGCGGGTGCATCAGTCAGGGGTGATCACAGGTGGGGGTGCGGGAGACTTGGGCGCAGGATACAGCCGGTGTATGGCTTACCCTGCTGCTGCACAAGTCCCAGCAGCGGTAATTACTATTCCCCCTCCAGGCCGCTGTGGATAGTGGGGGAATTAAATAATTTGGCTTCCATCGATTGCTGGAGGCCGAATTATTCTGTTTTTTTTAAGCAATTTCGGCTCCGTCTTCTGAGAGCGCCGACGTTACTCACTGAGCGCCGCTGTGGATGTGATTCCTATAATAGTCTATGGTGGCGTCGGCTGCGCCCCAATCTAGCAGCGCTGAAAAGCACTGCTCCGACAGGGTGCTGCCATGGAGTGCAGGGTGGTGCGGTGGAGTTCAGGGGGGTGGTGCAGTGGAGTGCAGGGTGGCGCAGTGGAGGGTGGTGCTGCTGCAGTGGAGCGCAGGGTGGCGCAGTGGAGTGTGGCGCTGCAGTGGAGGGTCATGCTGCAGTGGAGTGCAGGGTGGCACAGTGGAGGTTCATGCTGCAGTGGAGTGCAGGGTGGTGGAGGGTGGTGCTGCAGTGGAGTGCAGGGTGGCGCAGTGGAGGGTCATGCTGCAGTGGAGTGGAGGGTGGTGCTGCAGTGGAGTGCAGAGTGGTGCAGTGGAGTGTGGTGTTGCAGTGGAGTGCAGGGTGGCGCAGTGGAGGGTCATGCTGCAGTGGAGTGCAGGGTGGTGGAGTGTGGCGCTGCAGTGAAGTGCAGGGTGGCGTGGTGGAGGGTTGTGCTGCAGTGGAGTGTGTCGCTGCAGTGGAGTGCAGGATGGTGCAGTGGAGTGTGGTGCTGCAGTGGAGTGCAGGGTGGTGGAGTGCAGGGTAGTGCAGTGGAGTGTGGTGCTGCAGTGAGTGCAGGGTGGCGCAGTGGAGGGTGGTGGTGCAGTGGAGTGCAGGGTGGTTCAGTGGAGGGTGGCACTGCAGGTGGTGCAGTGGAGTGCAGGGTGACGCGGTGGAGGATGGTGCTGCAGTGAAGTGCAGAGTGGCGCAGTGGAGGGTCATGCTGTAGTGGAGTGCAGGGTGGTGGAGTGTGACGCTGCAGTGAAGTGCAGGGTGGCGTGGTGGAGGGTTTTGCTGCAGTGGAGTGTGGCGCTGCAATGGAGCGAAGGGTGGTGCAGTGGAGTGTGGTGCTGCAGTGAAGTGCAGAGTGGTGCAGTGGAGTGTGGTGGTGGAGTGGAGTGCAGGGTGGCGCAGTGGAGCGTCATGCTGCAGTGGAGTGCAGGGTGCTGGAGTGTGGCGCTGCAGTGGAGTGCAGGGTGGCGTGGTGGAGGGTTTTGCTGCAGTGGAGTGTGGTGCTGCAATGGAGTGCAGGGTGGTGCAGTGGAGTGTGGTGCTGCAGTGGAGTGCAGGGTTGCGCGGTGGAGGGTGGTGCTGCAGTGGAGTGCAGAGTAGTGGAGTGTGGCGCTGCAGTGAAGTGCAGGGTGGCGCAGTGGAGGGTGTTGCTGCAGTGGAGTGCAGGGTAGTGCAGTGGAGGGTGGTGCTGCAGTGGAGTGCAGGGTGGTGCAGTGGAGTGTGATGCTGCAGTGGAGTGCAGGGTGGAGCAATGGAGGGTGGCGCTGCAGTGGAGTGGAGGGTGGCGCTGCAGTGGAGCGCAGGGTTACGGAGTGGAGGGTGGCGTTGCAGTGGAGTGCAGGGTGGTGCAGTGGAGTGGAGGGTGGCGCTGCAGTGGAGTGCAGGGTGGTGCAGTGGATTGCAGGGTGGCGCTGCAGTGGAGTGCAGGGTGGTGCAGTGGAGGGTGGCGCTGCAGTGCAGTGGAGTGTGGTGTGGTGCAGTGGAGTGTGGCGTGGTCCAGTGGAGTGTGGCGTGGCGCTGCAGTGGAGTGCAGGGTGGCGCAGGGGAGTGTTGTGGAGTGCAGGGTGGTGCAGTGGAGTTGTGGTGCTGCAGTGGAGTTGTGGTGCTGCAGTGGAGTGCAGGGTGGCGCAGTGGAGTGCAGGGTGGTGCAGTGGAGTTGTGGTGCTGCAGTGGAGTGCAGGGTGGTGTAGAATACGGCGTAGTGGGGCGCAGTGGAGTGCGGCGTGTTGGGTAGTGTGGTACTGCAGTGGAATGCAGTGTGGTATGATGATGTAGTGGGGTGCAGAGCAGCGCAGGGGAGTGTTGGAGTGTGGCGCTGCAGTGGAGTGGAGTGCAGTGGAGTGTGGCACTGCAGTGGAGTGCAGGGTGGTGCAGTGTAGTGTGGCGCAGTGAATTGCGCAGGGGGGTATGGTGCAGAGTAGTGTGGCACAGTGGAGTGCAGTGGAGTAGACAGGCTGTGAGTGGAGATTAGTGCAGTACCGTGGACTGATCACTGTGTGTGTAATTCCCTGGCAGGTGATATTCGGGGTTCACCAGAAGACGAGTCACATCTGGAAGAGACAAGCAGATCTGCAGCTGCGGGTGAAGATTGAGTATGACCTCAGCATTGACAAGTGAGTCCACAGCCCGTCCAGCACCTGTCTGCTCCCTGTATAGGGCAGATGTCAGCCTGATATACCCGGTACATTGCACGCCACATCAGTTAGCCCACCTATGCAGCAAAGCCTGGATCTGGGACTCTCTGCATTACTCTGCACATCTGCCACCCCCCATCTCCCCCCCCCCCCTCCTCCCAGACAAGATAGTCCCGCGGCATTCCAATGGTGGCCAAACCATGGCCTCACTAGACTTAGGAACTTCATTGAATTAAGGGGTGATCTCGTCTGGTTGGACCTGCAAAATAAACATGTGGCACCTCAAGGCTGCTGGCCGCAAGCGCGTGATAATGGACTCGCGTTGCTGGGCAGCGCCTGCATAGTGCTCACCGACCTTCCCTACCTGGAAGTAGCTTCGGGGGGACATTAAACCAATTTAGGGAGATGGGGGAGTGGTGGACATGAGGAGAGCGCGCTACACATGCCTGCTCCCCCGGTTTTATTTTTAAAAAAAATTAAAGTGCTAAGCTATCCTTTATGATTCTGCTGTGTTTGCCTGCATCGCCCAAGCTCATGAGGTCTGATTTCTACAGTTTACACTCGTTTTATCCGACCTAGTGACTAACCCCAAGACTCATATGTCAAGGGCTGGGGAAAAGACCAGGGTCTGAAAGTAGTGAGGATTGGATAGCCACCTGGAATGGGATCTTCAAATGTTCTAACAATTTACACACTGGAGGCAGCCTACTAGTTTCTCACCTGCTGGTTCCCGGTCCCTATTGCAGTGTGCAAACTCTTCTCCACTGCGGTGTCCGTACTCTTCTCCACTGCAGTGTCCATACTCTTCTCCACCGAGGTGTCCATACTCTTCTCCACCGCGATGTCCATACTCTTCTCCACCGCGGTGTCCATACTCTTCTCCACCACGGTGTCCATACTCTTCTCCACCGCGGTGTCCATACTCTTCTCCACCGCGGTGTCCATACTCTTCTCCACCACGGTGTCCATACTCTTCTCCACCGCGGTGTCCATACTCTTCTCCACCGCGGTGTCCATACTCTTCTCCACCGCGGTGTCCATACTCTTCTCCACCGAGGTGTCCATACTCTTCTCCACCGAGGTGTCCATACTCTTCTCCACCGAGGTGTCCATACTCTTCTCCACCGAGGTGTCCATACTCTTCTCCACCGAGGTGTCCATACTCTTCTCCACCGAGGTGTCCATACTCTTCTCCACCGCGATGTCCATACTCTTCTCCACCGCGGTGTCCATACTCTTCTCCACCGCGGTGTCCATACTCTTCTCCACCGCGGTGTCCATACTCTTCTCCACCGCGGTGTCCATACTCTTCTCCACCGCGGTGTCCATACTCTTCTCCACCGCGGTGTCCATACTCTTCTCCACCGCGGTGTCCATACTCTTCTCCACCGCGGTGTCCATACTCTTCTCCACCGCGGTGTCCATACTCTTCTCCACCGCGGTGTCCATACTCTTCTCCACCGCGGTGTCCATACTCTTCTCCACCGCGGTGTCCATACTCTTCTCCACCGCGGTGTCCATACTCTTCTCCACCGCGGTGTCCATACTCTTCTCCACCGCGGTGTCCATACTCTTCTCCACCGAGGTGTCCATACTCTTCTCCACCGAGGTGTCCATACTCTTCTCTACTGCGGTGTCTTTACTCTTCCCCACCGCGGTGTCTTTACTCTTCCCCACCGCGGTGTCCTTACTCTTCCCCACCGCGGTGTCCTTACTCTTCCCCACCGCGGTGTCCATACTCTTCCCCACCGCGGTGTCCTTACTCTTCCCCACCGCGGTGTCCTTACTCTTCCCCACCGCGGTGTCCTTACTCTTCCCCACCGCGGTGTCCTTACTCTTCCCCACCGCGGTGTCCTTACTCTTCCCCACCGCGGTGTCCTTACTCTTCCCCACCGCGGTGTCCTTACTCTTCCCCACCGCGGTGTCCTTACTCTTCCCCACCGCGGTGTCCTTACTCTTCCCCACCGCGGTGTCCTTATTCTTCCCCACCGCGGTGTCCTTATTCTTCCCCACCGCGGTGTCCTTACTCTTCCCCACAGCGGTGTCCTTACTCTTCCCCACAGCGGTGTCCGTACTCTTCCCCACCGCGGTGTCCTTATTCTTCCACACCGCGGTGTCCTTACTCTTCCCCACAGCGGTGTCCTTACTCTTCCCCACAGCGGTGTCCGTACTCTTCCCCACCGCGGTGTCCGTACTCCTCCCCACCGCGGTGTCCGTACTCTTCCCCACCGAGGTGTCCGTACTCCTCCCCACCGCGGTGTCCGTACTCCTCCCCACCGCGGTGTCCGTACTCTTCCCCACCGAGGTGTCCGTACTCTTCCCCACCGAGGTGTCCGTACTCTTCCCCACCGAGGTGTCCGTACTCTTCCCCACCGCGGTGTCCAAACTCTTCCCCACCGCGGTGTCCATACTCTATACCGTAAGCAAAACCCCTAAGTTAACATTGCCCAACTCAACACCTTCATGGTTGATAAAAAAACTAACTAGCATACTGAAGGACTCGCATGATAGATCTCTTAAGATCTGGGGCCCTTGACTTAACCTCCCTAGCGGTAACCCAGAGCCAGGCTGGGGGTGGAAAAAAAGAAGCCAGGAGCGGTAATTCAGAGCCTGACTCATGGTAGCCGTCGGGAGCTCTGTGCAAAGCATAGCGCGCAGCGGTCGTTTCTCCTCTCCCCCGGCATTCAGACGTCGGCAGCCATTCTCCTTCCTGTCCTCGGAGGTGCTGGATCCCGACAGTGAAATCGCTGAATGTCGTCATTATGACAACCAGCAATCTCACTACTGGTTTACAGCGCCACCTGGTGGACGGAGTGAGAACTGCAGCACAGGATCCCAGGGTGGTAAGTGCTGGGCTGCTGCTGGCTCTATAGCAGCATGATTCTCTAACACCCCCCCCCCCCCCTTAGTTTTAGGGTCTAAAGACCTGCAAAAAATGCACCACTTGTAGACCCTAAAATAATCATGCCGCCAGGGGGGTTAAACTAGAACGCCTCTACATGGACTTGGCGTTGACCAGGCTGCAGGGCGTCTCTCTTTATGTTTAGTTCATCGTTTTGCTACCATGACTGTTCACCGCTGAATTGTCATGAACGTGCATTTGTTTATCTGTTATTAATCTGGAACATTTTCTGTCAAATCTTTGAAACACAGAAGTGTGCATGGTCGCCCAGTTTTGCTCTTGCTTGTAATATACATCGTGCAGCCTTTGGAAGTACTCGCGTCACCGAGTTATTCGCACAGCGAGCGCCTCCATACTGTGCACGGGTGAGTCGAAGCTCATATGTGCATTGATGCGCTTGTGTTTAGTAGTACTCCGAAGGCTGCATGAGCCGTGTTGAAGACCTAGAAGAACGAGTAGCTTCCACCGAGGACCTTGGTATCCAGAGCTCTCCCTGTACATAGGGATTATAAAAGCTTAAAGGGATGTGGATGTTTCCTGTTAAACAATACCAGTTGGTTGTCTGCCTGTTATCAGCCCTGATAAAATCCCCCCCTGAGCATTCAGTCTGGCTTTGGTCAGGAATCATTATAGCTGAGGCATTATAGCAGAGCCACAAGGGAGCAGGCTTGGGCTTAAAAAGACACCAGAGAAGACAGACTCAGCTATAATGATTCCTGAGCAAAGTTAGACTGAATGTTCAGTGTGGGATTTTATCAGGGCTGATAACAAGAGGCTGAGCAGTGAAGGATGAAAGAGAGCAAGGTAGGTGTTTTCTCTAATGTTCCCACTGATATATAGGGTAACATACATGAGGGTGCTTCGTCTCTGGTTCACTTTAAAGAGAGTCTGAAGTGAGAATAAATCTCGCTTCAGACCTCATAGATAGCAGGGGCATGTGTGCCCCTGCTAAACCGCCGTTATCGCGCCGCTAAATGGGGGTCCCTTCACCCCCAAATCCCCTCCGTGCAGCGGGGGAGCGCTTCCGCATTGGGGCAGGGCTAACCGCCGCAGCTCTGCCCCACACGCGTCTGTCAGCGCGTATCTCCGCCTCTCCCCCGCCCCTCTCAGTCTTCCTTCACTGAGAGGGGCGGGGGAGAGGCGGCGATGCGCCGCTGATAGACGCGACTGGAGGCAGGGCTGCAGCCATTAGCCCTGCCTCCAGGAGCGACCAAGTCTTCGACCAAGTGTTGCAGTGGGGGGTTTGGGGGTGAAGGGACCCCCGTTTAGCGGCGCGATATCGGCGGTTTAGCAGGGGCACACATGCCCCTGCTAGCTATGAGCTCTGAAGAGAGATTTATTCTCGCTTCAGAGTCTCTTTAAATGTTCTTATGCTGTTGCTTATCTTTTAGAGCAGAGAGGAAGTTCGGTACTTATCCGTAAGCCGGGCGCATCCTCTAGGTGGCGACAAAACTCCAATAGAGTTACATCTTTCCCTACTATCCATGTCGGCCTGGAGGGGGAATAGTAATTAGCGCCACCTGCCGGATGCGCCCGGCTAACGGATAAGTACCGGAAGTTCTGTGTTCAGGTCCTCTTTTTAATGATTCTGCATTGCTGACGACTCAGATTGGCCAATTTCCCTGCTGCATACAATTTGTATGACATCTGCATGCAAGCTGCAATTACTCTCATCTCATTGACCGTCTCTTAGAGGAGCGCACATCCTCCTCTGCAGGATTCCCGGGAGCTTCTAGTTACTTTATTAGTTTAACTGAAATTGTTGCCTCTGCATTAAAACCTGGACTTTTATCTATAACCCGGATTATTTTTTTTATAATCTATTTTTTCAGCCTAGTGCCAGAGAAGAAGAGTCTCGTCCGGGTGAGTCCTGCGCTGTGATCATTATTATTACTCTATTATTCTTGTACCCTCACATGCTTCCAACATGCTCTGTACCCCCATATACTACTGACACACGTCCTGTACCCCCACACGCTCCTAACACACGTCCTGTACCCCCACACGCTCCTGACACACGTCCTGTACACCACATACTTCCAACACATGTTCTGTACCCCCACATACTTCCAACACACGTCCTGTACCCCCACACGCTCCTGACACACGTCCTGTACCCCCACACGCTCCTGACACACGTCCTGTACCCCCACACGCTCCTGACACACGTCCTGTACCCCCACATACTTCCAACACATGTTCTGTACCCCCGCACACTCCTAAAGCAGCCCATACACTCAGCCGATTTTCTGGCCGATCGATCGATCAATCGATTGCAAATCGGTTGGCCAATCGACCGATCGACGGCTGATTTCGATCGATTTCGATGGATTTCCATCGAACTTGCAGGGTGGAAAATTTAGGTCGATCTGATGAGATTGCTTATCAGTTTGCATTGGCCTTAATGGAAATCTGATGGCAAAAAAATGCCATCAGATCGAATTTCAATAGATTTCAAACTGAAATCTATTGGAATTCTATCCTGGTAAAAAATGTTCTAAAAATGCATCAGATAGATCATCAGATGCATTTCTTATCTATCTGCTGCCAATCTGACGAGTGTATGGGCACCTTAACACGTCCTGTACCAGGCCTGAACGATTTTCGGTTTTTAAATCGAAATCCCGATCAGCGGCATGACAATCTTGGGATCGTCAAAGCCGCGGTTTTCCTGCGCCGCCTGTACCTGCTTCTGCCCCCTCCTGCAGTTAGTCCCATTCCCCCTTGCTACTATCCCGTGCGGAGAGCCACTATGAAGTGGCGGCGAGCGTTGCCCAGCAACGATGGCCGCCGGGATGTGACGTCATGTCACTTCCTGGTACAGACACAGGGTGAACTCTCAATGCTTCTTAGGAGCTTCTCTCCATGCAGCGTATACATTTCTGGGAATTCAGTGCAGGTATGACACAATGCACTGTATAATATTGTAATTGAACACTGCCCTGCTACGGCGCCTGTCACCATCCCAGTCACATGCGCCCTCCACGCATATGCACACTCGGCTTCACAGCCAATCAATTATGCATCGAGAGTTCAGGGGAGACATTACTGGTAACAACTCAGAATCCGCTGTGTGTGTGTGTGTACAGTGTATGTGTGTATATGTATGTGTGTGTGTGTGTGTGTGTGTATAGTGTGTGTATAGTGTATGTATGTGTATATGTGTGTGTGCGTACAGTGTATGTGTGTGTTTGTGTGTGTACAGTGTATGTGTGTGTGTACAGTGTGTGTGTATATGTATGTGTGCGTACAGTGTATGTATGTGTGTGTGTGTGTGTATAGTGTATGTATGTGTGTATATGTGTGTGTGCGTACAGTGTATGTGTGTGTTTGTGTGTGTACAGTGTATATGTGTGTGTATATGTGTGTGTGTGTGTGTGTGTGTGTACAGGGTGTGTGTACAGTGTGTCAGTGTGTGTGTATGTATGTGTGTGTGTGTGTGTGTGTGTTAGGCCTGAACTATTTTTATTTTTGAAACTAAAATCGAGATCAGTGGCATGGCGATCTTGGGATCATCAAAGCATCAGTTTTCCCGCGCCGGCTCCTGTACCTGCTCTGCTCAGGCCCCCTCCTCTAGTGAGTCCCAATCCCCCTTGCTGCTATGCCGCATGGAGAGCCGCTGTGTAGTGGCGGTGAGCGTTGCCCAGCAGCGATGGCTGCCAGGAAGTGACATGATGTCACTGCCTGTTACAGGCCCTGCCGTCACTGGGCAAATGCTCATTGCCTCTTCGCAGCTTCTCTCCGTGTGGCGGTGCAGCTAGGAAGATCAGGACTATCTGGAGGAAGGGCCGGAGCAGGGCAGGTACAGGTGGCAGCGCGGTGGGGATCTGCGGCATCTGCCTGTACACACTAAAGGGGGGATCTGGATGGCTAACCTGTACTGTGGCACCTATAGTTCATCAAGAGAATGGCAAGAGTGTGCAAAGCAGTAATCAAAGCAAAAGGTGGCTACTTTGAAGAACCTAGAATATGACATATTTTCAGTTGTTTCACACTTTTTGGTTATGTACTATAATTCCACATGTGTTAATTCATAGTTTGGATGCCTTCAGTGTGAATCTACAATGTTCATAGTCATGAAAATAAAGAAAACTCTTTGAATGAGAAGGTGTGTCCAAACTTTTGGGCTGTACAGTATATAGCAGTACATTTGGTTGTATATCGCTCCCTGTAGCTCAGGTATAATCTGTCTTCTCTGGTTTTGTAATAAGATGATTGGCTGATCTCTGCTTATCTCTCCCACAGACCAAGCTTTTCCCACAAGCCATTTCCTATTTACAGAAGACATTTCAAGTCCGCAGACCCAGCAGCTCTATTCTGCTGAGCAGGTACGTGATAGGTCATCTTAATAAACATAAACTCCAAGGAGCTTAATGTGATCTAATGGTCATCCTAATAAGCATAAACCCGCCTCAGAGGATGTTCATGTGCTCTAATAAGAATCCTAATAAACATAAACCCGCCTCCGAGGATCTTCATGTGAGCTAATAAGAATCATAATAAACATAAACCCGCCTCCGAGGATCTTCATGTGATCTAATAAGAATCCTAATAAACATAAACCCGCCTCCAAGGAATCTTCATGTGATCTAATGGTCATCCTAATAAACATAAACCCGCCTCCGAGGATCTTCATGTGATCTAATAAGAATACTAATAAACATAAACCCGCCTCCGAGGATCTTCATGTGATCTAATAAGAATCTTAATAAACATAAACCCGCCTCCGAGGATCTTCATGTGATCTAATAAGAATCCTAATAAACATAAACCCGCCTCCGAGGATGTTCATGTGATCTAATAAGAATCCTAATAAACATAAACCCGCCTCCGAGGATCTTCATGTGATCTAATAAGAATCCTAATAAACATAAACCCGCCTCCGAGGATCTTCATGTGATCTAATAAGAATCCTAATAAACATAAACCCGCCTCCGAGGATCTTCATGTGATCTAATAAGAATCCTAATAAACATAAACCCGCCTCCGAGGATCTTCGTGTGATCTAATAAGAATCCTAATAAACATAAACCCGCCTCCGAGGATCTTCATGTGATCTAATAAGAATCCTAATAAACATAAACCCGCCTCCGAGGAATCTTCATGTGATCTAATAAGGATCCTAATAAACATAAACCCGCCTCCGAGGAATCTTCATGTGATCTAATAAGGATCCTAATAAACATAAACCCGCCTCTGAGGATGTTCATGTGATCTAATAAGAATCCTAATAAACATAAACCCGCCTCCGAGGATCTTCATGGTATCTAATGGTCATCCTAATAAACATAAACCCACCTCCGAGGATCTTCATGGTATCTAATGGTCATCCTAATAAACATAAACCCGCCTCTGAGGTTTTACATGTGATCTAGCAGCAAAGCTGTTCAAAACATCTAATAGTTTTATTGATCCCGTACAAATCATCATCATCATCTGATAAACACAGATGGACAATTCTGTACGTTCCGGGAGCGCTCTCTGAATATCCGCCATTCCTGTAGGTGTGATACATTAATACAACGATAATGTTATTTACTGTTGTGGTTGTATTTATCACCTGATTAAACTGATCACATGATTTTCAATGAATTCTGCTACACAGCTGCAACTTTAATACCACCTCCCTGAGATTCGCCGCCTGATATCCCCACCACGGTCTATGAGCTGCGCTGGGAGGAGATAAGCTTCCTGTGTGCGCTATGCTAGGTACACACCATGTGATTTTCTGGCACATTTACTGATTATTACCATTATTTCCAATCTGATTTATGATCGATTTTCTATAGAGGTAAACAAAAAAACGATGGGAAATCAGATCAGACATGTTGGAAATATTCGATCCGACAGTAAATCTGCCAGAAAATCTCGTTGTGTGTACCCAGCGTTAGGATGAGGGTAACGCCACAGCACCTAGCATGAGACAAGGAGACTTGGACAGTACATGGTCTATAGTGCTGGCAGCCAGCATGCCTCCCAGAATCCCTTGCTCTACCCAGTGCACGTGATTGGATGTTGAGGTGTGTATGGCTCCTCCCCTCTAAGCAGGCCACACACTGTTCAACATTTCAATAGATAAGCATTTAGATTTTATATGCGTCTGTCAAACATATATAAAAAGCTAAGGCCCTTTTGATGAGTTTTGAATCATTTAACCCTCTCCACTCCCATGGACTATGGTATGTCTGACATTGGCAATTTTTTTGCATAGCTCCAATGTCGGACATAACCCGACATAGAAAAACTGGCTGCCACTAGATGGCGCTGTTGCGGGATAAAATCTGACAGCATCACTCTCTTCAGATCAGAGTGTTGGGTTAAGTCTGACACTTTGATTGCCACTGACCCATCCTCTGTGCCATGTAATGTAAGTATTATGTGGGTGTATTGGGGACTTGTTACAGGGTGCCCTCATCTTTATCAGTCCCATACTGTGCCACGTAATAACGGTATTACACTGGCATGGTTCAAGGGGGCAGGGATACATTGCACAAGCCGGTCCCATCCCTTGGTTCCGGGCCGCCTCCCTCCTCTAGATCGAGCAGTTACAGTCCAGATGCCAGCAGCAGCATTTTCACAATCGCCCCAACACCCTGGAAAAAGTATGTGCTACGGGCACGTGGGTGATCATAATAATGGATTACAAAGGGTTAATAGATACACATTGATCAGGTAAGACCATTCACATCACGGTTGAACCTGTAGGCGGGAACATTGCAGAATATGTGTGCTTAAAAACAAGAAGAGAATCGAGATCCCAATATGGTGCAGTATTGTCAGGTAAAATGAAGAGTTGAATACAATGTTATGTATATATATATACTCACAAACACGGGTTACCCATAGGCAACCACTTTAAATGCAGGTGGGGAGCATAAGGAGCTGACCCCACTCAGGTTAAGAAGTCGCTCTCTGTAGATAGTAGATGGGGATGCACCCCTCCACCCAGGGGGGACTAGCAGATCAGCAAAAGCTCGGTATACAGAGGCGCCAGAGTAGAGTAAAACGTTTTAAAAACCGCTTAAAAGGAGAGGGGGATGTTAAGGTGGACTCACCTCCCTCTTACAAAAAAAGAAAACTCACTTGAGTCTCAAAATAGAATTGTCAAGTAATTTATTCAACTCCACAAATGCAACGCGTTTCGCGGGCGTGACCCCGCTTCCTCAGGCAAAAATGGGAGCACAACTCAGTGGGTCAAGCAAGAGGGGCTCAAACTTATTGCTTGACCCACTGAGTGGTTTTTAAAACGTTTTACTCTACTCTGGCGCCTCTGTATACCGAGTTTTTGCTGATTGCAGAATATGCGGCTGCACAGCTTTGTGCTGCAACTGGCTGTAGAAATAAGTGGCGGCCGGGATTAGAGTAATAATAGATCAGATTCCTGCTGGAGGTGGTATATCGGGGCAGTGATCAGTGGGGAGATCAGGGAGATATTGATATTCTATGCCGGTTGAACAGCATTCGTTACCCTGGGAGAATTTCCGATTGCAGAAAGTTGGCTTCAGCAGACATCTGACGATTGCGGTCAGGTTAACGGTCCGTACACATGTTAGACAAAAGTTGATGTAAACAAATGAGCAGCATTGCGCCAGTGACATTACCCCGGCACCAACTTGCAATGACTTTGTCTACGCACACCGATAATTCCAATGGCAATGTCATTTAACCACTTCAGGGTCCAGGGTTTTTACCCCTTGAGATTCCTGACAGTTTTGGCGTTTCGGCTGTGTCGCTATTGATTCAGGAATAACATATATTGTTTCCTATACACCAAGTAATTCTGCACCGTTGCGATGTGCCAGGATCCAATCCCCAGAGTCGTGGATCAGTATCGTCAGCAATTATCCGAGAGGATCTGCACCATCTTCTTCAAAATACACTTTATTTGAAAATCTTAAAATGTAGCATAAAAAGCAAGTGTCGCTCTTACATGTCGCACGGCGTTCCGCGCACGAGGTCCTTCATCAAGCGGCCACAAAACACACTGTGCAAGGTGCGATGTTTGATGAGGGACCTCATGCGCAGAACGCCGTGTGACATGTAAGATCGACACTTGCTTTTTATACTACATTTTAAGATTTTCAAGTAAAATTTATTTTTAAGAAGATATTGCGGATCCTCTTAGATGAATATATTGTTTTTTTTCAGGACAATCTAGGCTTTCTTTCTGTAATATTTTTTTACCAAGAATGGTTTAACTTTAGATGCATTTTTTCAGGGAAAATTTAGACGTAAGCGTAAAAAATACATACGTCCAGGAATCCCTAGACTAGAAGATTCAGACGTGAGACATCACAGAACCTAAACTGGCTAAATCCTGCGCACGCAAGCATGACACCTTGCACTACACGCATGTATGCTCTGGAACCGTGTCGTTTGAATGATATTGTGCACACCTGGCCAACTCCACGATATCTGCCCAACAGTCCTGTAAATTGATCTGCCAGTTGCCCGATAATGGTCACGTCTCTGGATACATTTTCTAACATCATTGTCCTCCAATGCGGTGCAATCTGCTGTTTGTCAAGTTTCAAACGACTTTTGTTTGACTTGTATACAAGGCTTAGTGTTCCTGAGACAGTTAAAAAAAAAATACATATATACCTGGGGCTTCCTCCTGCCCCATTCAGGCTGATCGCTCCCTCACCAACCTCTTCCGCTGCTAGCTGGCCTGGTAATTCCTCCAGTCGTTAATTCTTCCAGCTCCCCTCTCACGCTCCAGTAGACGGGAGCATGCTGTGCCTGCGCAATAGTAAGCACTCCCCGTCGCGCATGTACATTACACCCCAACTGGAGGAAATACCAGGGCAGCTAGCGGAAGATCCAGGAGGCGGAGGACGGCAAGGGAGCGATTAGCCTGAACGGGGCAGGAGAAAGCCCCAGGTATGTATTTTTTTTTTTATTTTTATTATTATTATTAATCTTCTCAGGTTTCTTTTAAGGGCAGAGAGATCTGCATCTGCCTTTCTGACAGTTTTTTCTGTGTTCTCTTCCTGAAGGCAATGCGCCAACAATCAGTATCTAAAGAAAAAAGCCGACCCGCACCGCTACTGCCACGGCGCCTGCGCTGAGCACACCAGATGTGGCCCGGTCATTGTCCCGGAGGAGCATCTCCAGGTGAGTGTCCTCTGGCTGTGCTGTGTCTGTAGTGATCGGTGATGTCATCAGGATCCTCCCCCCTATCTCCTGCCTGACTGTGTGTGAGTGTCCTCTGGCTGTGCTGTGTCTGTAGTGATTGGTGATGTCATCAGGATCCTCCCCCTATCTCCTGCCTGACTGTGTGAGTGTCCTCTGGCTGTGCTGTGTCTGCAGTGATCAGTGATGTCATCAGGATCCTCCCCCTATCTCCTGCCTGACTGTGTGTGAGTGTCCTCTGGCTGTGCTGTGTCTGTAGTGATCGGTGATGTCATCAGGATCCTCCCCCTATCTCCTGCCTGACTGTGTGAGTGTCCTCTGGCTGTGCTGTGTCTGTAGTGATTGGTGATATCATCAGGATCCTCCCCCTATCTCCTGCCTGACTGTGTGTGAGTGTCCTCCAGCTGTGCTGTGTCTGTAGTGATTGGTGATGTCATCAGGATCCTCCCCCTATCTCCTGCCTGACTGTGTGTGAGTGTCTATAGCAGGCTTTCTCATTCAGGGTTCACTGAGTACTCTGCAGGGGTTCCTTGCCATTTCCCCCTATCGTGGGGGAAATATATAATAGAGCACATTATAATACAGGGTGCTGTAAGACAAGCACTAAATTGGGGTCAAAATAATAATAAGCACCCGAATAAGGGGACAGTAAAATGAGTTGCAGTGTAATGGGGGTAGTGAAATAAACGGCCACACCTACTATGCGTCCTGCAAAATAAATGCAGGAGTTATTTGCAGAGTTCCTCCAGGTGTAAAGCCTAATGTACACGATATGATTCTTTGTGCGATTTGATTACGATTCTATTTACGATCCGATGAAATCCGACATGTCCGATTGGGATTCGATTTGCCATTGTTTGGCAATGGCAAATCGAGTTGAATCGAATCGCAATCGGACATGTCGCATTTAATCGGATCGTAAATAGAATCGTAATCGAATCGCACAAAGAATCGTATCGTGTAGATTTGGCTTAACGGTTTGAGAAAGGCTGGTCTGTGAAGCGTGTTGTAGTGACAATCATCTGTAGTGACGCTCCTGCAATTAAACGGTACAAAAAAAACCTGTCAATACTGATTCTAATATAAAAAAGAAAAAGGAATCTGTCCTTTCTGACTAGCTAAAGCCAGGGGGAAAAAAAAGTTAACGCAACCTAATCTTTCGAAGCAATACGGTCTCTTCAGAGGGCAGGTTTTGTACTGTGATAATCAAGAGGTAAAAGCTGAAAAATTACTTTTTGTCATTCATTAAAAATGCATATAGATTATTATTATAGAAAAAAATTGTAAGTAACAAAATGATTAATGAAGCGACAGGTTAAAATGTCTGGCTCCAGCTGTTCCTTGGTTGATGAGAATTGAGAACTGCTATCTGCTGGGCAGGTTTTCTCTTTTGAGGAATCTGCTTGGGAGGCGGGATTAAAGAAAACTGTGAAAAAGTAAAAAATCAAATACTTACCTGGAGAGGGGGAAGTCTCTGGATCCCAATGAGGCTCCCATGTCTCCTTCCAGGCTGGCTTCCCCAAATGCAGGTAAACTATAACAGAGCAGTCTCCGCTGTGCGCATGCGCACTATTGGCTCAGCCCGAGGGCAAGCTGATACTGCGCGAGACTCCCGGCAAGCGGTGACAAGTGTATCTTCTCAGGTCACAGCACTGGATCCTCTCCTGAGGAGGATGGGGGAAGCCACTTTAGGACAGAGGCTCCCCCCCTCCTGAGGAGGACTACCCCTTTGGTATGCTTTTTTCCCCTTAGTTATGAATGTGTGATTAGTCCATATTTTGTGCTCCGCTCATGGCACATGCGATATGGCTGCAGATTCATGACCTGCAAAAATTCTACATCATTTAAGATTAAACAGCATTTTTCTAGCATGAATTATTACCATAATATTTAATAACCATGGCTGGCCTAGAGATACCCAGACAAAAGTGATATGCACAGATCTGGCTTGATGTCGGCAATTCATTGATATATTAATCCAGTATTATGATTTAGCTTATCACAATATTTAATCCTGAGGGCTCAGTTGATCACCTCCCATAGTGTTGGGGACAGCAAGTCTAGCACGAGCCCCCTGCAGAGACTTCCCTTTCACCCCATGTCTGCCATGTCCTGCCTTTTGTTTTCCATTGAGACGGTAACTGGAAGGTTCAAACTCTTCAGGGACTGCTGGGGACAGATGGCTTCTGACATGCGAAGTTAACACATCAACACAGTCAGAATGAAATAATATTGACTTGTAAATTTGAATCGAGAATCGATTGGTGTTTAACTTGCAGTTCGGCCGTGAGCGCTCACACTCCTGTTCTCCTCTCCAGCAATGCCGGATGTGTAACGACACAGAGAAGAGATGTGGCCCCTCGGGCCCCCCGGCCACAGAAGGGATTAGGAACGCAGACTTTGTTCTGTATGTCAGCGCTATCACCACAGAGCGGTGCAGCCAGGAGAATATTGTGGCGTACGCGGCGTACTGCCAGCTGGAGGCGGACATGGACAGGTGAGAGGCGGAGCCTCCGGGGTGTAACGTATAGAATATCCGCAGTGTGTGACTGTGTGTCTCCTGATTAGGCCGATAGCGGGATATGCTAACCTGTGTCCAAACATGATCTCCACCCAGCCGCAAGAATTCGCAGGCATGTTATCTACTGTGAAACACGAAATCATTCACGCCCTGGTAAGTCCTCATCCCCTTGTGTGTTCCGGTAATACAACGCGTACTTACAGCAGCGATTCCTCTGGTTGTGACCGCTGAGTGGCCGGGTTGTGTTTTTAGTTTATATTTATGTATATGTTTCGCCCCTCCAGGGATTTTCAGCCGGACTCTTTGCTTTATATCGGGATGATAATGGAGACCCTCTGACTCCGCGGTACATGAATGGACTTCCGCTGTTCAATGACAGGTAAGCAGCTATGGTGTCCTATGTCAGCAGGGGATAATAATAATCTGAACATTTGTATAGCGCTTTTCTCCTGTTGGACTCGAAGTGCTCAAGAGCTGCAGCCACTGAGGTGTGTTCAAGAGGCCACCCTGCAGGGTTAGGGAGTCTTGCCTTGAACTCCTTACTGAATAAGTACTGACCCCAGCCAGGATGTAAACCCAGGTCTCCCATGTCAAAGGCGGAGCCCTTAACCAGTACACTGTCCAGGATGGCGGCCATATTGTCCTGTATATTACAGCCATGGAAGGAGGCGTGACGGAGGCCACACTGTTGTGTTACAGTCAGTATTGGGTGGGGCAGGATATGGCGGCCATATTGTCCTGTATATTACAGCCATGGAAGGAGGCGTGAGGGAGGCCTCACTTGTGTTAGTATGGGGGGGGGCAGGATATGGTGGCCATATTGTCCTGTATATTACAGCCATGGAAGGAGGAGTGAGGAGGCCACACTGTTGTGTTACAGTCAGTATGGGTGGGCAGGATATGGCGGCCATATTGTCCTGTATATTACAGCCATGGAAGGAGGAGTGAGGAGGCCACACTGGTCAGTATGGGGAGGGCAGGATATGGCGGCCATATTGTCCTGTATATTACAGCCATGGAAGGAGGAGTGAGGAGGCCACACTGTTGTGTTACAGTCAGCATGGGGTGGGCAGGATATGGCGGCCATATTGTCCTGTATATTACAGCCATGGAAGGAGGAGTGAGGAGGCCACACTGTTGTGTTACAGTCAGTATGGGTGGGCAGGATATGGCGGCCATATTGTCCTGTATATTACAGCCATGGAAGGAGGAGTAAGGAAGGCCACACTGGTCAGTATGGGGAGGGCAGGATATGGCGGCCATATTGTCCTGTATATTACAGCCATGGAAGGAGGAGTGAGGAGGCCACACTGTTGTGTTACAGTCAGCATGGGGTGGGCAGGATATGGCGGCCATATTGTCCTGTATATTACAGCCATGGAAGGAGGAGTGAGGAGGCCACACTGTTGTGTTACAGTCAGTATGAGGTGAGCAGGATATGGCGGCCATATTGTCCTGTATATTACAGCCATGGAAGGAGGCGTGACGGAGGCCACACTGTTGTGTTACAGTCAGTATTGGGTGGGGCAGGATATGGCGGCCATATTGTCCTGTATATTACAGCCATGGAAGGAGGCGTGAGGGAGGCCTCACTTGTGTTAGTATGGGGGGGGGGCAGGATATGGTGGCCATATTGTCCTGTATATTACAGCCATGGAAGGAGGAGTGAGGAGGCCACACTGTTGTGTTACAGTCAGTATGGGTGGGCAGGATATGGCGGCCATATTGTCCTGTATATTACAGCCATGGAAGGAGGAGTGAGGAGGCCACACTGGTCAGTATGGGGAGGGCAGGATATGGCGGCCATATTGTCCTGTATATTACAGCCATGGAAGGAGGAGTGAGGAGGCCACACTGTTGTGTTACAGTCAGCATGGGGTGGGCAGGATATGGCGGCCATATTGTCCTGTATATTACAGCCATGGAAGGAGGAGTGAGGAGGCCACACTGTTGTGTTACAGTCAGTATGGGTGGGCAGGATATGGCGGCCATATTGTCCTGTATATTACAGCCATGGAAGGAGGAGTAAGGAAGGCCACACTGGTCAGTATGGGGAGCGCAGGATATGGCGGCCATATTGTCCTGTATATTACAGCCATGGAAGGAGGAGTGAGGAGGCCACACTGTTGTGTTACAGTCAGCATGGGGTGGGCAGGATATGGCGGCCATATTGTCCTGTATATTACAGCCATGGAAGGAGGAGTGAGGAGGCCACACTGTTGTGTTACAGTCAGTATGGGTGGGCAGGATATGGCGGCCATATTGTCCTGTATATTACAGCCATGGAAGGAGGAGTAAGGAAGGCCACACTGGTCAGTATGGGGAGGGCAGGATATGGCGGCCATATTGTCCTGTATATTACAGCCATGGAAGGAGTGAGGAGGCCACACTGTTGTGTTACAGTCAGTATGGGGAGGGCAGGATATGGCGGCCATATTGTCCTGTATATTACAGCCATGGAAGGAGGAGTAAGGAAGGCCACACTGGTCAGTATGGGGAGGGCAGGATATGGCGGCCATATTGTCCTGTATATTACAGCCATGGAAGGAGGAGTGAGGAGGCCACACTGTTGTGTTACAGTCAGCATGGGGTGGGCAGGATATGGCGGCCATATTGTCCTGTATATTACAGCCATGGAAGGAGGAGTGAGGGAGGCCACACTGTTGTGTTACAGTCAGCATGGGGTGGGCAGGATATGGCGGCCATATTGTCCTGTATATTACAGCCATGGAAGGAGGAGTGAGGAGGCCACACTGGTCAGTATGGGGAGGGCAGGATATGGCGGCCATATTGTCCTGTATATTACAGCCATGGAAGGAGGAGTGAGGAGGCCACACTGGTCAGTATGGGGAGGGCAGGATATGGCGGCCATATTGTCCTGTATATTACAGCCATGGAAGGAGGAGTGAGGAGGCCACACTGTTGTGTTACAGTCAGCATGGGGTGGGCAGGATATGGCGGCCATATTGTCCTGTATATTACAGCCATGGAAGGAGGAGTGAGGGAGGCCACACTGTTGTGTTACAGTCAGCATGGGGTGGGCAGGATATGGCGGCCATATTGTCCTGTATATTACAGCCATGGAAGGAGGAGTGAGGGAGGCCACACTGTTGTGTTACAGTCAGCATGGGGTGGGCAGGATATGGCGGCCATATTGTCCTGTATATTACAGCCATGGAAGGAGGAGTGAGGAGGCCACACTGTTGTGTTACAGTCAGCATGGGGTGGGCAGGATATGGCGGCCTTATTGTCCTGTATATTACAGCCATGGAAGGAGGAGTGAGGGAGGCCACACTGTTGTGTTACAGTCAGCATGGGGTGGGCAGGATATGGCGGCCATATTGTCCTGTATATTACAGCCATGGAAGGAGGAGTGAGGGAGGCCACACTGTTGTGTTACAGTCAGCATGGGGTGGGCAGGATATGGCGGCCATATTGTCCTGTATATTACAGCCATGGAAGGAGGAGTAAGGAAGGCCACACTGGTCAGTATGGGGAGGGCAGGATATGGCGGCCATATTGTCCTGTATATTACAGCCATGGAAGGAGGAGTGAGGAGGCCACACTGTTGTGTTACAGTCAGCATGGGGTGGGCAGGATATGGCGGCCATATTGTCCTGTATATTACAGCCATGGGAGGAGGAGTGAGGGAGGCCACACTGTTGTGTTACAGTCAGCATGGGGTGGGCAGGATATGGCGGCCATATTGTCCTGTATATTACAGCCATGGAAGGAGGAGTGAGGGAGGCCACACTGTTGTGTTACAGTCAGCATGGGGTGGGCAGGATATGGCGGCCATATTGTCCTGTATATTACAGCCATGGAAGGAGGAGTGAGGGAGGCCACACTGTTGTGTTACAGTCAGCATGGGGTGGGCAGGATATGGCGGCCATATTGTCCTGTATATTACAGCCATGGAAGGAGGAGTGAGGGAGGCCACACTGTTGTGTTACAGTCAGCATGGGGTGGGCAGGATATGGCGGCCATATTGTCCTGTATATTACAGCCATGGAAGGAGGCGTGAGGGAGGCCAGACTTGTGTTACAGTCAGCATGGGGTGGGCAGGATATGGCGGCCATATTGTCCTGTATATTACAGCCATGGAAGGAGGCGTGAGGGAGGCCACACTGTTGTGTTACAGTCAGCATGGGGTGGGCAGGATATGGCGGCCATATTGTCCTGTATATTACAGCCATGGAAGGAGGCGTGAGGGAGGCCAGACTTGTGTTACAGTCAGTATGGGGAGGGCAGGATATGGCGGCCATATTGTCCTGTATATTACAGCCATGGAAGGAGGAGTGAGGGAGGCCACACTGTTGTGTTACAGTCAGCATGGGGTGGGCAGGATATGGCGGCCATATTGTCCTGTATATTACAGCCATGGAAGGAGGAGTGAGGGAGGCCACACTGTTGTGTTACAGTCAGCATGGGGTGGGCAGGATATGGCGGCCATATTGTCCTGTATATTACAGCCATGGAAGGAGGAGTGAGGGAGGCCACACTGTTGTGTTACAGTCAGTATGGGGAGGGCAGGATATGGCGGCCATATTGTCCTGTATATTACAGCCATGGAAGGAGGAGTGAGGGAGGCCACACTGTTGTGTTACAGTCAGCATGGGGTGGGCAGGATATGGCGGCCATATTGTCCTGTATATTACAGCCATGGAAGGAGGAGTAAGGAAGGCCACACTGGTCAGTATGGGGAGGGCAGGATATGGCGGCCATATTGTCCTGTATATTACATCCATGGAAGGAGGAGTGAGGAGGCCACACTGTTGTGTTACAGTCAGCATGGGGTGGGCAGGATATGGCGGCCATATTGTCCTGTATATTACAGCCATGGAAGGAGGAGTGAGGGAGGCCACACTGTTGTGTTACAGTCAGCATGGGGTGGGCAGGATAT